>NW_020224029.1:0-25336 GCF_003070985.1 Temnothorax curvispinosus | reverse complement strand
CGTTGTGTTTTATGACAAATAAGTGAATTATGAGAGAAAACGCGCGTTTGGCTTTTCGGAGTGAAATTGAATATAATTCCTAATATTCCTATATATGAATGACGTGGCGGCCGATGTGTAGACGCATCGATCGCGTCGAAATTCTGAAAATGGAACGTGATATAGTAGTCGGGAGTTCCTCGGGAGTGCGTCGCGAGGAACACCCACATATACGTGACGATTCACATGTTTCGTGTCGTGACGACGAGAGCGGGCGAACGAGCGCGGGTGCATCACATGGTTCGGAACGACGAGGCGTATAAACGATCGAGCTTCTCCGTGGCGGCGGCGGTTCGTTTCACGTCACGGGACAAATGGCAATTAATTCACGCGGGGCGGCCGTTCCAATTCCGCGCGCGTGCCCGCGTGCGTGCGTGCGTGTGTCTCGCGACTTTTCCGCGGGGAGGAAAAAAAGTCGTTAACGAGATACGGGCAAAACAAACGGAAAAGAATCATTTGCGAAGAACGTCGCTTTCCGCTTTGGCAACTCGACAACCTTAATGACCGTTAATGGCTCCGTTTTTTGCGGGACGAGTGTTTGTACTCCGTGAATAATATAAGACAGTTTTGTCGATATATATGAGTAATCTTCGACGTGTCCCACGTGGACGCGTACGCGATTCCTCGCAAGATCAATGAGGGCTATCGGTATCACTCGGTGACACTCTGGTATCGGTGCGAGGAAGACTCGCAGAAAAATTAAAACAACTGCACAGACAAATCAAAATAACTTATGTACGCAACAATCTATAATCTTATATTTCAACTTTTTATTTTAACTTTTTTTTGTTGAACTGTATAAATGACTTCATTCAAGCAAGTTGTCTTCGTTTAACGCAATATGTATCTCATTTCAAGATTACATAGGGAGCTTTCCAGTAAGCGGACAGAAGTCGACACAAGTGTCGTTTTGTCTTTGTTACTCATTGCCAAAAAAGAAAGATAGAACGACGTTTGTGTCAACTTGTGTCGCTTGTTGGAAAGCTCCCTATAGATTCTTACATATATATGAGTATATAAGCCTTGATTTAGCACTTCTTTTTTTTCTAGTAAGCTGACTTAAGCGTCTCGCGTTTCAAGTATGAGACGCTGAAATATATGAAGATTTTAACCCGGCGAGAGATGGTAATCCGGGTGTAAAATTACCCAAGCTCCCCCAGCGTTGATCGTAGAATGTGTAAAAAAAATGGTATCTTCGCAAACTCAGTTGTCGAGACAACGATCTCGATTAGCGGCGGTCGGGCGGTTCGTTATTTTTTCCACATCCGCGTGAAACAACGCGGAAAAAAGACGAGGAGCGATAATCACGCTGATAAGCAACACGCTGAAATCGCCCGATCGTGATTTCTTTTATCTCGCGGGCAGCATTTCTCTCGAAATTCGCGTTTCCGCGGCGTTGCAGCAATCCGGCGCGATTAACCGTCGTTATTTCCCGTCCTTTCTGATCGATGATGTACCGATGTAACGTTTCCATATTTTATATGCGCATGAAGAAGATTATTTCGATCACGATAATCGAGTAAACATCGAGACGATGATACCTGTTTACCTATAAGATGCAGTTTCTCACTTTATCCTGCGCGGAATATTGAAATGTATATCGCGATGCGCATCTGCAGCGGACACGTATGACGCAATAAAGCGCATAATTATCGTCGTATCGCGCGCAGTTTAATTATTACAATACATTGTCATATTAGTTATATAAAATATTCACGGGCGTCACGAGGGGGGATTCATTTAACGTTGAATTCGCGTAATTGCGGGGCATGAATAATTACATTCTATATCTCGTGATTGTCGTCAGTTATCGGCGGTCGTAAAACGCATTAATCTCCATCGTATTTACATATATATACGGATATCGATACGAATCTAAATCGCAAAAGGAGATTGGCTAAAAATAGATTATTAGATGTAACTTTCTTGATGAATCGAAGATGCTTGCCTTTCTCACACAGCGAGTACCTCCTCTGGTTACGATCTAATCAAAACTCTCTTTCGCTTATGTGCGTGGGTGTGTTCTCTTCGAGTTTTAACTTGATGTAATTAACTGTCAAGCGCATGCTGCATATTTAACTCTTTGAGTTATTGTTTACGTTAATTATTTACGCACACGTGCCACGAGTTGCCGCGATACGCGATACATATTTAGTCAACGTCGGCTAATTAACACTATCAATTACCTAATTACGCACGACTACTTAAGTCATGCCTTCGTGTCACGTGCGTCTTGTCGCAATAAGGATTTATCTTTATCGTCAATGCGTTCTTATCGTCGCGTCCCAAACCGAAATATACCATAATAGCAAACGCACAAGATAAACGTGGATGCACTTATAATGTTTTTAAGGTCTTGAAGAAATGCGCGCAAATAAACTCAACCTATTTCCTTCCCGGGCGATATTTCTAATTCTCGGACATGCAAAGAAGGATCGTCGATGCTCCCCCCCCCCGCCGTCTTTACTTCCTTTATGATCTCCGACCGAGTTTCTTCTCTCTAAACAATTTTCCCCAGAGAAATCCCCGGATGCGTGAAAATTTTATCGACGTCAGTTTTCCCGCTATCCGGAAACTCTTCTACGAATATTCGCTAACGGGGAAGGGACCCCGCTTATATCCAAGGATTAATCACGACGATTATTCGCGTCGTTTGAAAGACCCTGTAGACATCGGAGTGATGTATCACGTGGCGCTCCGCTCTCGCGTCGTTTATGTACACACCGTATGTCTATACGGTCGAAGCCGTAGGGCCGTAGGGAATCGATTGCGGCGGCGACAGCGGCAGCGGCCGCAACGGCGGCGTGCGTACCGCATGACAACTTTATTAATAGTAGTCCTGGCCTGCCGGCGCGGTCGGCGAGGAGCCTCTCCTCGACCAAGGATACCCAGGCGGCGGAGAGAGGGAAAGAGCCTGTCATCGGGAAAGGCGCGCGCGATCCTCTCGGCCGGATCGGAGTCGGGCGGGGACGCGCGAGTGGATCGCGCGCTCGTTCCAACGGTTTTCGGACGCGCCGTGATCGACGACGACGACGAGGGAGTCGCGCGCGCGCGAGGGAGGTATCGTTTGTGAACGGGGTTGTTAAAAGAGGGAGAAAAGAAAAAGAAAAAAAAACACCGTAAGGATTCCGCGAATTCTGATAAAAATTTCGAGGCCTCGATGACGCGGTAAGAATGGCGCGCTCGCGACGATCGCGGAGATGCTGAGGGGTGGACCGAGGTATCGGATGTGGTGCCGGTGATTTTCTCGCAGCGGTTCGTTCGCGGCTTCCCCCCCTTCCCGGCGGTGAAGTGCCTCCCCCGAGCGCGTGAGTTGAAATTCTCTTTTTAAATAAAACGCGTTTGTTTCAATCTGAATTTTAAAAATTCACCAGATTCGAATTCGTCGAGGGTTCCATGACGTGGATACACAGCTCGAGATGTATCGTTATGCGTGATTATTATGCAGCTTATTATAATATAATCTTGTGCTTGTGCGTACGCGCGCCTATCGATCGCGCTCTCATTGTGCGTTTTTTTTCTTCTTCTGCACGATGTAAAAATATAATACGTACCTCTCTGGTGCTCGTATTCCCGCTGGCATCGCGTTGATCAACAACGCCGCGACTCGGGATTTAACAATAATTGCCGGATAACAATAAAGTTGGGAATCTATTATTAAGTTCACGTCTCTCGGCGGAGGGGAGAGGGAGAGATCGCCTGCGGCTTGGGATTAGGAAACGACTGGAAACGACTAACCACAGTTAGGTTCTTATCCAGCATCCCGATGCAACTCGCAGTCCGAACCGCTATAAAGCCGGCTAAGCAATTTTCATTCTTGTTGTCTATTTAGCTCTAACAACAGCCGAGGTATTTTTTCCCCCCTCTCTCACGTGTCACTAATCTCTATATCGCCTTTTTAAAACTTTTACCGAGTTTACACTGTTAAATTCATCATAGTTCAATTATACTCAATTTGAGTCATTTTTAACCACTCCTATAGGTCACCACCACCGCTCCTACTATATGTCGTTAATATAACTAAAACAAAGTTAAAATAATACTGTTTCGTGTTAAAATAATAAATTTCGACGCACATATGGTAGTTCAAAATAACTAAAATGTTATTTCACTAAAGGAAAATGTTATTTGACACAATGTTGGTTTGAACATCCTTCAATATTTAACAGTGTACTAAATGAATATATTTCCATCGACGTCTGTGTGACCCTTCGACTGCTAATTAATATTCTAATCGTTCTTTTTATCTTCGATAGAGTTTACCGAGATCCTTGTCGTGTTCGCGCGAATAAAGCGCTGTCCCCTCTGCTTTTCCTCGTAAGAAATAAACTGCTTCCGGCAGTGAAAGCGTTAAGTAATACCTTCGATCGCGACTGACGTATCGGAATTGAACGGGAATGTGGAATGTTTTTACGTCGTGCGCAATACGCTTGATCAACGGCCGCGGTAACGAGAGAGACGTTGCCCCGTCCGCGTGCCCCTGCGACGCAACACGTTGCGCTCCTCTAATAAATGAATCTCGTCGCGCGTCTCGGGGGCACGCGCGATACCGGGACACGTGCGAGCGGGACGCGCGCGTGCAGATAATGCGCGAAGTGCGTCAGCACGTCCCACGGATTTCGATATATTTGACTACCTGCACGATGCGGAGCAGCAACGGCGGCGACGACGGCGACGGCGACCTAGATATCCTCTTCGGAGCCTTCTGGTTCGAAACGCGTGCGCTGCACGCCGCGTCTCTCGCTCGCGTTTGTCAACACGCGCGTGCTTTACCTGCCGACTCGTGCGCGCGTGCCGATTCGTATCAAACCGAGATAACGATCGATGCGATTACGCCCGATCAGTTCCTGTTTCCCGTAATCCGTCGACCCACAGCTCTCGCGGAAGAACGCGCGAGGCGCGAGTTTGTTCGAACGGGTTTGTTTACAAGCTGTTTTAAATCTATATCCGCGAAGAACGATATTATGCGTCGAAAAGCAATAGGAAGAATATGTAGAAGGCGCAGTCTTTATTTTATTTCTAAATTAACGCTATTCGTAGAGTGTCAAATTTATATCTACTCAATTTGGGTCATTTTTAATCATTCCTGTAAGTCGTCACTGCTCCAACTCAATATGTCGTGTTTTGTGTTAAAATAAATTTTGATACTTAGGAATAACAAAATGTTATTTAATTCAAGATATTGATTTAAATTTTATCATGAAATATGGCTCCAAGACGATTTAAATGAAAGCCCTTCCGATCGATCAAGTATCGAAAATTTGCAAGTATTATATGTGATCCCTTAGAATTTACAAATCAAATATGTGATCTCTTAGAATATTGATCGTTTGTTTTTTGTAACGTATTGCCTATAGAAATATGCCTTTTGCGTTTGTTCGCGCGCTTTCACTCATTCTCGATTTAATATTGGAAAAACCTCGTGGAGCTTTCGGGACATTCGGGATTAATTTCCCGAATAACTGTAACGTCGGCTGAACGAAATTCACGTATATATGCATGCGCGAGCGCGCTTGCACATGATTGCATAACGCGCGCCTCGCTTACAAAATCAGCAAACAGCGGAGCGAGTGTTCCCAGCTATCGAGGAAATTAAACTTTGTTCAACTTCCCGAATGTGTTATATTATATATATATATATATATATATATATATATATATATACACACACACACACACACACATATCGCGCACATGTGCGCGATGTCTATTGTCTAATCACGCGCGTTACATACGAAACGAAACCGGCGATGCGCGATGCGGCGTCGATGCGGCAACAGCAGTGGCAACTCCGGCGTTACCGCATTGTGTGTCCTCGTGGTTCGACTTGGACGATACGCGCGCGCGAGACACGACGTTAATTCGATCCCCGTTAGAAGGTAAATTAAGTCCCCGGAATAACGTCGTAGGAAACATGTTGCGAACAATGCGAACCACAGGAACGAATCCGCGGCGTATTCCCATCGTCAGCGTGCATCTCTCCTTTTGAGGGAGAGGGGGAGATAGTGATTAAAGCTTTGAAAAATGGAATATCGAAATTAAGAAAAAAAATGAATAAAAGAGTGATATTAATTGTCTCGTTTTACCAGAGCCTCCTTATTCTTTCGAGAAAAATGTCGCATTTTTAAACGATTAAAAAATAATGTATGGAAAATAATTATTTTTAGGTTCACTCTAGAAAGAGAGAGAGATATATATCTCTTGTTATATATAATTATATATCCCTTGCTATATATAATTATCGATTGTTAAGTAGGCAAACTATTCTGGAAAGATTGAAAATGCAGGCTAGAATCGCGCGGGAAAGCACAATTTCGCCGCGAATTCTGTTTTCGTTATTTCTCCTTTCTTCTCATCTCTTTCTACCATTGCACGTTTATTCTCGCAAACCGTTAAATATAAAGTTCCATACCGGGAATATTTTCACCGTGTATTATTTCAGCATACACTATTTAAATACAGCCGTCTAATTCTCTCGCGCGCTGACATTGAACACGATTTTCACATTATCCAAATAAAACCCAGAATATCCGGCGGCCACATCCGGTGCTCAGTGTGCGCGCCGAGAAATACCGCCGATCTATATACCGGTACGGTAAATCGAAAGATAAATGAAGTGCGCTACGTGTGCGGTGCATTCTTTTTTTCTTTCAAACAACATAATCGACTGTAATCAACTCGAGCGTCATCTCGTTTAAATGCTCCGCGAGAGAAAAAGTGGGTCGCGTTGAATTTTACATTATATAATTCTTTTTCTTCTTCTATAAGCGTCAAATCCAGTTCTTCCTTCTTCAATGCGCACAACTATTATAAACATTGAGATCCCGTTCCATTCATCTCAATAATTGGCGATTTAGAAAACAAAGGAAAACGAATGTCCGCACGACGCGACGTGGACACAAGTACAACGTATATTTTGCAAGTCGCTGGAAACTATCGAATCGCGTCGCGCAATTCAACGACCGGGTCAATCGCATCGGGAGGGAAGAAAGCACCTTGATTTATTCCTTCAACGCGCGCGTCATCGCTGAGCTTTTTCTTCTTATTCGATGCGAAAAGAGGAGTTTATCGGTGAGGAGACGTGCAGGGGCGGGGGGGAAGCTTCGTTTAACTGCTCCGTTCTCGTTTTTAAATCGCGAGGTGGAATCTTATAGAAATAGATTGGGACCGTCTCTCTTCTCCTCGGAGAGGCACTTTGCGTCTCCGGAGCGAGCCGAGCTTCGATCGACGGCGGATTTATCCGGTTTGTCATTCGAGCAGCTCTTCTTAAATCTACGACTCTTGTGTTCGCTCCTAACGGCAAATATAATTCCGCCTTTTACGTCACGGCGACGCAGAAGCGATTTACGCGGACAATAAAGAAGGGGATGCGCCGTTGAACCTCTTTGTATTCGTCGCGTTTATCGCTTCCCTAAACAATCTAGCAGTCTATTAATTTCTTAAATATTTCTGTAGTATAGATATATATATTGTTAAATCAATATAAAGATAATTTTTATATCTGGACACAGTGTAGATGTGTAAATTATTTTGATATTGATTTAACAATATATATTTAATTGATATCTGAATATATATTTAAATATTAATTGAATGTACATCGTACATTTTTATAAATGTTAGTTTCTTTTAAATACGTGAGAAGACAATTCTGCAAAACTAAATAATATACATCTTTCTTTTCTTTTCGCCGACAAAATTAAGGGAATCACATCATATTTCAATTTAGGCAAAGATTGAAAGATTTCATCTCGGAAATGCATCTGTATCCACCCAGCCTTATACTCAGAGCCGTTGGTCTGACTCGGAGTCAATTGGCGTTTACGCAAGACAATTGACGCGAATAATTCGCGACGAGAATTAATGGCACCGATCTCGGCGGGTACGACGTCTCTCGCCCGTCGTCGGTGAGAGAAAAGAAAAGGGTGTGATTTGTGTGCGATGCGCGAGGGAGACGGAGAGTTACGTAAGGGCCGACGTTCCCCCGCGGTATCCTGTTGCGCGCGCGGTTCGTCGCGGTCGCGCCGCGCAATAACGGTGAAATGCGCCATACGTATACGTATAATGGCATTAGCGATTTGTTAATGCATTATCCGCGGTAAAAGTTACTTCGCACTTCGTTCGCACCGCGACTGATTATCGCGGCTGACCTTATGCTCGTTCGATTTCAGTGAAAGGAATCGCATACGACGAATCGAATCACCGTATACGGATAAAAAAAAAAATAGAATTCCAAGGTGAGATATTTCGCGAAAGAAGAGGGAAATATTGTTGTATTTATGAAATCGATCTGTTTTAACACAGATCGAACTTTTTCAAAAAATCTATTAAATTTTTAAGTCGGCGAATGGAAAAGAAGAGAGATAATAAAAGCGAGGTGTATGACAAGCACTTTTATAACTTGTGTGCCATTAGGGGAATACATCTTCATCTTTATAATAGAATATCGCACATATCCCAAAATAATTTTCGAAATTTTCCCAATCAGTTTTTGCGAATCGTCATTTTCCTCCACGTTTTAAATACGAAATGATCAATTCCGTTATACGAGCGGATAAAAGGACGGATGTTCTATATCTGAATAAACGACGTTTCCTTACTTCTACTCGCGTGCCGTGGAACGGTATCAGTCGCTTGAGACTCAAGGTTGCATCGGTATATAACCGTTTTATTAAGCGCAAGCATCGACGAGGAAGCGCGGGAAAAAAGGAGGCGAAACAAAAAGCGACTTGCATCCCGAACGGTCACCGGTGCGGCGGCGGTGGCGATGCGTCCCTTCGAATCGATAGCGGAACGCGCCGTAAATACCCGCCGAATTTTATTTCGCATTGTCGACGGAATTTCGTTTAATTACACGTCGCGGCGATAAATTGGAGTTAACAACGTATATCGGCGGGCGGGATGACGTGTTTCGCGTTTCAATTCCCCGCCCCGGTATCCTTCGCATCCCCGATATATTTTTGGGACAGCTATGAAATTCGCGTAACGTTTGAAAGCTTACTCCTGGCAATTGAAGAGCAATACGAGTGGTTTTATTAACGACGGAAAGCGTTTTTCTCTCGCGTTTCCCGCTCGCGACAGGCTGGCTGTAATATAGTCTCGTTCCACGGTGGAAAATAAATGGAAGACATACAGAATGCACATCAGAAAGGAAGAGAGAGAGAGGGCTTTTTCATTAGTTCCCTCTCGGATATCGATATTATTGACGCGCGTTGCCGATATTTCATTAGCGCGCGCTCGCGAGAGACGCGATACTTTCTCCCGAATGAACAAAACGATTGTGATACGATTATACGTCCCAAGATATTTTAACAAAGACACGTGCGGAGCTTATAATCTGAAAGCGCGTTGTGAAATTTTATTCAGCTTATATAAGATTGAGGCATCTAAGAGGGAGCGTTCAACTAATTAACAGTGTCAAATTAGTAATCTTATCTATTTCGACCCTTGCCTATTTTACTCGACACGCTCGATATAGATATTTAATAACAAATCTTTATTATGCCTTTTTAAAAATTTAAGATGGCATTTTTGACTTGCGTAAGGGATTCCATGAATAATTCACGTTTAACAGCGGACTGTCTGAAAGTTCAAGTTGAAGCCGAAAAATTTCCGGAAAAATCAATCATCTGTAGAACGACGATCAATATCGAATATTTATAGGGAACATTATGTATATTTTTAGAAGTTACTCAGAACCTACCATATATCATTTCTATATCCACGCGCGCGCACGCCGTTCTGCATGGTAATATATTTATATAATAATTTTAATCAACTCTTGAAGAGCTTTTTCTTTTATTTATTTATTTATGTATAAACAGGATTAAAAGAGGTCCCTTTAGTACACATAGTATGATTATAATTGCAACATCAGCAAAAGACGCGGAATAAGATGCTGAAAGAAGAATATGAGAATAACAACCTTAAAAGTTACAGTGAAGATGTTACTTTTTACCTTTGCGCGTTTATCATGAATTTTGAATTTGTGTCTCACGCTGATGTTAAATCGAGCGAGAAATTATCGCAAGCCGCGATTTGATGTCATAATTTCTTAAAATAAATAAACATTTATTCGATCGAAAGATATTACGCAGGCTTCAGATAATAATACAGTTACCAGATGCGAGATGACGATGGCAGTCTGACAATGAGATTAAATCATCGAACGTTTTTCCACGGTCGATTCTTAATTCGCGCGCGTGAAACGGACCGAGGTTTCAAGGGAGATTTGGATTATCGCGTAGCCAGTGGCAGCGGGCCGATAAGAAGCGAACGGAGAAAGAGGTCTTGGAGGAAAAAAAAAAAGACCGGGTCGATAAGACAAGCCGACGTAACGTGTAACCGACACGATAAGTTATATCTCCTTGAGGCGCCGAGCGGAGCGAAGAGAGCCACGCTATTTCGTTCTCTCGTATATATGCGAGTTGCAAGGACATTAGTGGGAAATATCATTGTACGAGATGCCAGTACGCGACGAGGCGATTCTCGATTGGAGAACGATTCGAGGAAGGAGTTTTTCCTCACCGCGAGCCCACACGCGGTTCCGATTAACGGAGAATATCGGTATATTTACAGTTCGCACGGTCGCATAATCGATTTGCATGCGTGTGTACAAACGGGCTATCTCTCGTTCCCGATGGAAAAATTCATCGCCATGATTCCCGTGCGTTCGCATAGTAATACCCTTGCTCGGTCCTCGCGACATCCGACCCGACGAACAAGCCTTTCTCTCGTAAATTACACACTTTGATAAGAATTTACGTGCACACCAGTGCTTTTTGTCGCTAATTATTACGTATTTTAAACCTCAACCGCGGACATTACACGCTAGTGGATACGGAGTCTTAAAAGGATTATTACTTTTAGATATAAAAAAAGGTAAATGAAAATAATTGCTCTTCACTTTGTATATATGTAGGTATTGCTATCTTTTTTTTTTTTTATTTTTTCAATATTGATTGCGCGCAAAATTTTTATTTGTTTTGCTAGAAAGAATATTTTGTTAAAATTGCAAAATAAATGGCAGAAGTCCACAGGCACAAATTGAAGCTTGAAATAGAATCATATACGCGGTTCCGTACGAGAGTCGACGGGTTTCGGGTTCGACATTCATCCTACGTATTTGCCTCGGCTTTATACGAGGTTAATTAAGAAATTTAAAGATGAATGAGGGAGTTATTATGAGGTTAAATGGCAAACTCGTTTTCGGGGATCCATGTTCCAAGAATTTAAATTGCCGTTCTTCAGTTTTATTGGTTGGAGATAGCTGTGTCTGAGCAAATGTTCCCTTTGAAGTTGTGGCATGATACCGTAGAAGTCGACGAGATCATTGAGCTTGAAATGTTCACATTGTGTATATATTTGAGGATTTAAAGGGAACTAATAAAATAGCTCATTTTTTTCACCGACTAACACTGTTAAACATTAAACGATGAAATTTAAACTATTTAACTGATATCTTGAGTTATATAATATTTTGTTATTTTTTACTGTTATGTGTGACGAAATTTATTATTTTAACTCCATTGATTTAGTTAAATTAACATCATTAGTTAAATTAACGATACATTGAGTAGGAGCAGTGGCGACCTATAGGAATGATTGAATGACTCAAATTGAGTGTAATTTGACACTATCTAATTTTAATAGTGAAAAAGAAACGTGCTCACCTAAGATATTTCGCAGCGAAAAATCGATAAGTTTTTGATAAAAATAAAGAATCCTCGCATCAAAGTTGAGTCAGAAATCTCCGTAAAAAGTAAAAAGAAAATCTTGAAAATTTTTATTCTCCTCCTCGGAGCTCCGTTATCGTGGATCTGCTGCTGGATCGCTCCGTGATGTATCGATCTGTGCAGCGTGGACGCGATATCTCGCGGAAATGAAATCCGAGGAGGAAATTATACGCGATGACGGTCAAGTCACGCGGCAGAAGCCGCACGCAGGAGGGAAAAAGCCTCCCTTCGCTCACCCCCTTCCCTCTCGCGTTCGCGCATCGCATATCTCGAAAGTGCGTGGTATCCCACACTCTTGTCCTTCCTCTTCTTCTCTCTCGCGGTTCGCAGCTGCTGCGATAATGGCCGGTTTACACGGAAACCGGTAGCTTACCTACCCGGGCTAGTATAGTCAAGTAGTCGGGCTTTATGCTAGGCCGCTTAACTGCGTTTTCGAACGAGTACTCGAGCAAAACGCTGTTTACACAGTCGCGAACTCGCTTTGGGCGACGGTCCGGTCGGCGGACGCGGATCAGACGTGATTATGCTAAAGGAATGCGCCTTATAAACCGGCATTCTTGAATTATCCCAGTCCGAGCCCGCCCTGTTGACGATGATCCCCGATGGGGGACCGATGAAAGCTAGCGCGAGGATAAACGATTATAACGGAACGTCGCATTTTGACGAACGATAACGTGAATATCGAGAACGATATAATTCGCAAATTCGGTTGTTATGGGTTGTCTCTTTACGCAGATGGTCTATTCCTTTCAGCGAGATTCCGACTATCCGTGTTGTGTAGAGCGGCCATAAACCGGCCTTGTGCAGCCAGTGTGGTTCACATGCCGCACGGTATTCTTTCCCTTCTCTCTCTCTCTCTCTCTCTCTCTCTCTCTTTTTTTCTCTTTGAACATGAGTGCGCGCGTACTTTCTGTCATATCCCTGACGACTATTAAACTCATTGATGTTGCGGTATGCGGCACGACAAAAAATATCTGCGTTTCGCGACAGGTGACGTTCAAAACAGCGTTCGACAATACTTCCATAGCTTTAATTTCTCGTGGGGTCGAGGTATATAGGGCAGAGCCACGAGCCCGGAAGATTGTTTGTCGAGGCGAACAGAGAGATTTGCCTCATTGTGGCCTCATTGACTCTTCAAAAGTTATAACGAAAGCTGTTCGCTTCTCTTTTGAATGTTTCGAGTATCATCGTGTAGATTAATTGACATGAATCATTTAAGTCAGTAATTCTCACATTAATATCCACGTGACGAGTATTATGAGATGAAGACTATATATTCGACTGATCCAGCGAACAAAACGTGTACACTTGAATATTAAAGGATGAAATTTAAACCAATAGGATCAATACCTTCAGTTAAATAATTTACGTAACGTTTTGTTGGTTTTAATTACCATGTGTATCGAAATTTAATATTTTAACACACGACAGTATTATTTTAACTTCATTAGTTTTTAGTTAAATTAACAGTACTTATATTAAGTAAGAGCAGTGGCGATTCGACCTATAGACCTATAGGAATGGTTAAAAACGACTCAAATTGAGTAATTCGACACTGCCGAATATGACGTTAAACGCTCGAATTAGGTTCTTCGAGATTTTTTACGCTATCGAGATGCAGGTTGAGACGAGCGCGATCATTATTAGTTATTAATGGAGGCGATTATTTCGTCGCCGCAGGGTAAGGTATAATTAGGCTCCGGTCTAATTCTCCGCATCGACACGGGAGTCGAGTCCGTTCATTAATAGGAAGAAAGAGAGACAAGGACACGATGGTATACGGAGTTCGCGGCTGCAGACGCATATTCAGCCGTTCCTGAAATATCGCAAACATCCTCCGAGGCCGGAACTCGCGGCGAGAACCGAGAGAACGAGAAGGGACGGAATCGTGCGCGCGGAAGATTCCTGATCTTTCACGCGTATTGAGTAGCATTCTATCTGTCGATTTTATCTCCGATTATCTCACGCTGTAACGATCGAGGCGAGGCGAGACGTAATTTTATTAGGGGCTGATAATTCCACCCCGCTGCGTCGGGTGAAATTTTAAATTCACGCTCATTCGTAACTTTTGCAGTGAAATTTTTCTGCTAATAAGTTCAATTGCTATACACTGCGTTAAATATTAAAAGATGAAATTTAAACCAATACCTTGAGTTAAATAACATTTTATTATTTTTAACTATACCATATCGATTTATGAATGAATTTTAACATGAAACAGTATTATTTTAACTCCATTGATTTATTTAAATTAACGACACGTTGAATAAGCAGTGGCGACCTATAGGATGTTAAAAATGACTGAAACTGAGAATTTGACACTACAAAATCTAACGATGTATCACGCCGATCGGATTAGAACGAGGACTCGGTAACTTGGTAACTCTATCTACTGCGTGGAAGTTACCGCGAGAGATTAACGCGGTCGATGGATGCTGTCGCGAAGAAACTCGGGTCGGGATTCGCGCGTCGCAACGTTTCGTTCCGACTGTCTTGCCACACGCCATTAGGTACGCAATGGGTACCTAAGCTCCTCGACATGTCGCGGGGTTTATTACCTAACGCGGCGAGCGGCGACGAGTCCGAAGCGCGTCGTCGTAACGTTCTTACGTAACGACCGAGAGAGAGGAGAGACAGGTGTGGATGCGAAATGTTCTTCGCGCGACCGCGTTTCTCTCCGTGTCCCTTCCGGCGCGGCGCGAGGAACCTCCAGAACCGCGTGTCGCCGAGATGTCTCGCGATCAAGTTTCGCGATCTCGGCTCGCGACTGCGGATGCTCGACGTGCCGGCGAGGAGAGCCGATCGAACGAATCGCGTGAGCGAGCGTTTTCCATATTATTATGTAACAGAGTGCAGTGTCACGTAGAAACGATAATTGAGAGCGTAACGCCGAGAGAGATGAGAGATAAGAAACCGATGGGAAAAAGGGGAGAGGTAAAGAACGCGATCGAGAGACGGTGACACGCATGCAAGCACGCACACTCACGCACAGATGCGAATACGTCGAGAAAAAAAGAAAAGAATTCAAGGCTGCGTGACGTACCTCATGCATTTATGCGTCAACAGAAACGTTACACGTCTCTATAATCTCATCATAAATTTTTTAAACTCGATCTTGGACTGGAGATCTCGGTCTCTTTTTCATCTTACGGAGCGGTAAAGGATTTGTTTATCCACGTGATTATACATTAGTTAGACGCGGTCTGACTTTCAGGTCTAACTGGCGTTTCTGAGACACCTCTGGCTCTTTTTTTTCGAGAGAGATCATCTGCCTCGGAATGGCGAGTATCGCACAGGTCACCAAGATCTTAACCTGTGCACCTCTAGTCGAGCGAAGATACGCGATGACGAAATCCCGATCTTTTTATACCTCCTCTGCAGTTTTTTCTCGTTATTTCTTAGTAATTTAAATTAGAGAAGGCGTGGGCGACCTCAGCAGTCGGAAGTCATATATATTTTTGCGTCTCGGGGGGACACGCGCTCGCGATAATTGCGGGTACCGACTGCCACCGGCGAGGCTTTGCAAATCGCTCGCGCTTAATTACGAAGGCATCGGTAGTCTCTTTTCCAGAGGGGGAGGGGGCTTTGCGTTACTCTGTTGTTCCGGCTCTTTAATCGCGCGCGACGCGGGATTACACGAGCGTGACGGAACGAGCGAAATTGCGCGCGCGCGCGCGCGAGAATTTTGCAATTAAATACCGTTTAATTCCACGTCGACGGCGGCGGAGGAGCGCGCCGCGATTACCCGTTCCGCGAACGCGGTCTTCGCTCCCGCGGACAAGCCTGTGCCAATAACTATCATTTACATCGCCTCAAGGATCCCCCCCCCCCCCCCCGTAACGTCTCACTCGTAATTCTTTTCACTCGTACATAATATAATACGTGCGTTATCGTTTATCGATGCCTATATTCGACCAGTCGTCTCTCGGAGTTATCCTCGAGCTATCCTTGAGTTATCCTCGACTTATTCGCGCGAATGTCGGACTTCACTTCCCAATCGAAATGAGAGCAAGCGTGGCGTAGCAGACAGCGCACTGGTCTGCTAAACCAAAGATCTCAGGTTTGAATCCAGTCCTGGGTTATAGATCTAAAATAAATAAAAACTGTATCGCTTGTCTCTCCTTCTCGACGGAATGGCAGCCCGTCAGGAGTATCCCTTGCCTCGAAACCTGTAGGTCCTATGTGCTTGTGTATACAACCTGCGTGCGCGCCACAAGCACATGACTTTGGGGGAGGCCTATGTCCGACGATAAGAAAAAAAAAGGGCATCTGACAAATAATTATTCGTTTTATTCATGTTTATATGATTCAAATTTAATGGCGCAACAGTCCGACTCAAAAATAAAACGAATGGTTGTTTGTCATATTTCCTTTTTTTTTCTTATCGTTTGTTGATCTGGTTCAGTGTACAAATCAGATGGTGCGTCTTGATGTTGCGCAGCGGGTTCATCCATATCCATAACCTGAGCCGTTGAGCTTGAAGTTTCCTGTCTACATTAAAATGTAGCGTGATAAAGAAAATGAGACGAAAATCTTATTTAAAAATATTACAGTTATACACTTTTTTTTTTATCGACACTCTCCTGGGATTGGGATATTCGACGTCGCTTCGTAGCGTTATCTACGATTATCAACGTCGAGATGAGAATTCGTTGAGAGTTCACGTATAGCATTTTATTTTTCTCGTGAATGTATAAGTAAGACGGTTTCCTCTCGGGTTCTCCTTAATTAATTAATCCGACGAATCTCTCCCGCACGTGTCTTGTCGGACGCGCACAGAAAAAAAAGAAGTGTCAAATCAAAATTTATATACTCGTACCATTTATAATCTTTTTATAAGAATTTCAACTTTTTATTTCAACCTTTTTTTTTTCTTGGTTGAACTATGTAAAGGACTTCGTTCAAGCAAGTTGTCTTCGTTTGACGCAATATAATCTCATTTCAAGATTATATAGTAGATTATTGCGTACCTATATATACGGGTATGTAAGTCTCGATTTGACACTTCTTTTTCTTCTGTGCGCGTTTTTCTCCTGTTCGAATGCGCGAAATGTCTACTTCCTCGTCCGTTTGAATTATAGAATTGGTTATCGCGCAATTCTGAGGTATTGATGTATTCGTACGTGACGAATACATCAATGTGACGCAACTGTAACGGAATCGGCTCGAAGTCCGCCGGAAATATCGACAAGCTAAACGGGGACTGTTACAATCAGCCGCGTTTTTCCCTCGATTCCCCTTCGTCTCTTGTTTTGCGCACCTGATCCGCACGGCGGAAGAACGAAACGTGTGATCTTGCGCCACTCCAGCGAAATTTCTTCACCGGAAGACTTTACGCAGCGAATTCCAGCCGGATTCTTTTTCCTCGCGGTCACGCCGCTTCCGGCGTGCTGCATGACGCGACGTAGAGCCGGTATAGAGCCAGCCGTAGCCGGATTTGACCAGAGAGGCGGAATCTCACGAATGCGTAATTTTGCGTGGAGAGATTTTTTTAACTCTTTCATTAACTCCTAAAATTCCGATAAATCAATTCGCACGCGCGTATATGCGCGTGTTATATGCATATTAAAAGAAATTAATAAATATCAAACTAATAAATTAATAAATACGAATTTATATAAATCGGAATGTCAATTTAGAATTTTACAGATTTATTATTAAAATAAAAATATATACATCAATTTAACAAATGTATTATATCAATATGATAGAAATTTCATAAATCGACATGTGAATTTCGAATTTATTAAATTCCACTGGTGGATTTTCTCTCGTCATTGGGTGGGGAAGTAAAATCCATATTAATCTCGGATGAGCCGATATAGATAAACGTTCGAAAAAGGTTTTGCGACTCGGCCTCTGGATTCCATCTCGTTCTGCAATTCGCAGTTCTGGAAGTAACGTGAATTTTTTGTTTACTCTTCCACAGGCCTAGCCCGGGCGGTGTCGGCGACAACGGCGTTCAGGGTGTTCGCGGCAAGGGCGGTCTGCCGCACGTGATTTACTGCCGACTCTGGCGCTGGCCGGACCTGCAGTCGCACCACGAGCTGAGGGCGATCGAGCACTGCGAGTACGCCTTCACCCAGAAGTGCGACGAGGTCTGCGTGAACCCTTATCATTATCAACGAATACAAACGCCAGGTACGCGGGGGTGGGAAGGGGCAGAAGGAACATAAAAGCCTTATTATCCTATAGAGCATTCTAAAATTAGACAAGGATATAATTGTTGTATGAATTAAATGTTTAGCGGTTTTTTAAATCCATTTTTTTTTAAGAGACCGCAACTACCATTGGAAATAACTGCCTCAAAATTAAACCTCTATTGTCTTCAAACTTTATAGAGTAGTTTACTTATACAAAAGTTGAAGAAAAGATAAAATTTATACCAAATCCCTCCCTGTGAGGGTGAAAGGGCGATCAACGGCATCCGTTTTGCTCGAATTACGTTCTCTCTTTTTCTTTCTCTCCCTTTCTTCTCCTCCTCTCTCTTTCTCTTTTTCTCTTCTCTCTCTCTCTATTTCCGTTCCTCTTTCTCGGGAGAGGGCTGTTAATCGGCCGTTACGACCGTAAGCATAGCGAGACTAGATCGCGTGACTATATCGCGGCGCACGAAACTTTGCAGTTTTGCCGGCCATTCTCGTGCCGCGGCACAACCTAGCCAGCGACGAGAACACCGTTCTCTATAACACCTCCCTCGAGGAGCTCAGCGTCAGCGTGCCGGAGAACACGAGCTTCCACGCGACATTGAATCACCAGCACAATCAGCAGCAGGGGATACCGCAGTCCTCGCAACAGCAACAGCAGCAACAGCAGCAGCAGCAGCAGCAGCAACCAAATAATCCGTACCAAGGAATGCAGGTCGGTAACTGGAACGGATCGCGTTAACAAGTTGGCTTGCCCGATTTATTGCCCCATGAAGAAACTCATTTTTATATATCACACTTATTTTTTTAATTACTCGTCTACGCTATAAATACGTTATAAATAATAATATATTATAAATATGGATAATTAATATATTATTTAGCTCCATGCGCGAACCATATATTCCATAACATCGATTTTTATATAGACTATGTAGATAAATAGTTTACAATATCCCACGCTGTATAATAAGAAAACGGACCGTCAGATTCGGAAACGTGACACCATGGCTTTATTTATGTTCAGAGCATGCAGGCAACGAGTCCGGCGAGCGTCGGGAGTCTGGGAAGCGTGCAGGGCTCGCCTCATCCCGCCCCAGGATCCATGGATCCGCCAGCAGATACGCCGCCGCCGGGCTACATTAGCGAAGACGGCGACAATATGGACCACAACGATAACATGTCCCTGTCACGCTTGTCGCCTAGCCCTGTAGACGCGCAGCCGGTTATGTATTGCGAGCCCGCGTTTTGGTGAG
Source organism: Temnothorax curvispinosus (assembly GCF_003070985.1). Lineage (NCBI taxonomy): Eukaryota > Metazoa > Arthropoda > Insecta > Hymenoptera > Formicidae > Temnothorax > Temnothorax curvispinosus. The sequence continues at coordinate 6,163 of NW_020224029.1, read as the reverse complement.
AGCCCGACTGATTATTGGATAACGCGCGTGGTGTACCCTCTTAAATACATAAACATACGCAGGAGAACACGTTGCACGTTGTCCACAAAACAATTTCGATCGCGAAAACTTGTAATTCTCTTCCGAGCGAATCGAGACAATTATGAAGTTATAAAACGAAGATCCCCCTTTGGATAGAATTAATATTGATACGTAAAATAAATTTGATAAGAGATTGATAATTAACGTAAGAATATTAAAAAGCGGAAATGAAACCGAATTAATTTGCATAATATCCGCGATGTGAAGCTTCTGCTTTTTTTATGATTCCTCTTCGTCACGCTACACGCGCTACTCACTCGTAATACCTTCGCTTTGGTTGCCAGGTGTTCAATTAGTTATTACGAGTTAAACACGAGAGTGGGCGAAACGTTTCACGCGTCACAGCCGAGTATAACCGTGGATGGCTTCACCGATCCAAGCAATTCAGAGCGCTTCTGCCTCGGCTTGCTATCCAATGTGAATCGCAACACGGTGGTCGAGCAGACTAGACGACACATCGGCAAGGGTGTCAGGCTGTATTACATCGGTGGCGAGGTGTTCGCCGAGTGTTTGAGCGACTCTAGTATCTTCGTGCAGAGTCCGAACTGCAATCAGCGTTACGGCTGGCACCCGGCCACCGTTTGCAAAATACCGCCAGGTAAACGAAGAAATTACTGCCTTCTTTAATATGTATATATTAGTTTGAAGATAATTTCTTCTTCAAGTTTTTTTAATTACGAATTTATCCATGCTCCTTGTTTTGGATTTGTGTAAGCGTATTAACACAGGGATTGAAAATTATCAGCTGACTTGGGTTCTTACATTTTCTTTCGTTCTTTCTTAGTATTTATTAATTAATCTTATTTGAAATTAGTAATTTATTGGAAGTCTTCAAGATCTTCCATGTGCGTTTTCCGTCTTCGATGATATCCGTCTATATCTGATTTATTCAGTAATTATTGTTCCAACGAATAATTAACGTCTTTTATCTGTATAAAACAATAATTAGATATTTAAATAATATGATGACTTGTGTTTTGTTCGTTGTTCTCGGAATCGGTGTGAAATTTATTTTTGTTGGCATGCAGGATGCAATCTGAAGATCTTCAACAACCAGGAATTCGCGGCGTTGCTATCACAGTCGGTGTCGCAGGGCTTCGAAGCGGTGTACCAGTTGACGCGTATGTGCACAATCCGGATGAGCTTCGTGAAGGGCTGGGGCGCGGAATACCGCCGGCAGACGGTCACCTCGACTCCCTGCTGGATCGAGCTGCATTTAAACGGGCCGCTGCAGTGGCTCGACAGGGTACTCACACAGATGGGCTCGCCCCGTCTACCCTGTTCCTCGATGTCCTAAGTCTTTGCATCCTCCATCCGTTCGTTCGTGAGAGAAGAACACGTGAAAATATCATCGTCGTCATCGACATCATCGATCGATCGATCCATCCATTTGTTTCTTCGTCGCGTACGGTATGTGAAAGTTAAATCCGTTGTTCAGAGTTCCCTCGAACGAACGCCGCCGCCGAGTGACGCATGCAAGAAAAAGGTGACGTACGATCATTGCGCTCGAAGATGCAGTCAGCAATTGGAAGAGAATGATAGGCTCAGGCACAACGATACCAAGTTTCCTTCGCGCTGAAATCGCGGCAGTGGCTTTCTCGAATTGTCCCGCGATCGACCACAACGTGTGAAATGCGTGAAGATGCAAAATTGAAACGGCGACTCGCTCGCGTGGCAGTATATAAATATTATAGTAGATATATTAAAGCTTGATGTCCTACCACGATTCGTTGTGATCGAAAAGAGGAGACACGGTGACGCGCAAGGACGCGAACGAGACACGCGGAGCTTCGCCTCGACGCACTTGTATCGCGCGCATGTGCACCGCGTACAAGATATATCCAGGGTGATCATAATCCGAGTTTAGTCGATTCGTAATAAGAAACAAACAGAAAATGAGAGAGAGAGAGAGAGAGAGAGAGAGAGAGAGAAAGGTAGAGAAAGAGAGAAAGATAGAGAGTGATAGATATTTATATATATATTATATATATATGTATATATGTACCGCGCGTTAACAGAGCTCAGTCTTTTGCATATTTTTATTGCTTATTCAGGCAGACACAACTATTACAGTCGTACTACAGTATACGCCAAACCTTTACCAGATATAATATACATTATACATAATATGTATGTGTGTGTGTTGACTTTACTAGCTCGCTATAGTGGGAGGAGTTTACACTTGAATATTCTATATCCACATAAACACGGAAAACACAACATACACACAAAAAACACACATACACACACACGTATATACATACATGTATATATGTTATGTTTTACGATATTTGTTACGGAAGATTACGATAGCATATATCGACAGGAATACCCAAAATTGTTTGCGTTGTGTAAGACTTTACAGTTCGCAACATAATATCTATCTAAAATCAATATATATACATATATCAGGAATATCATTGATATGTATTTTCTAGTAAATTAACAATACGCGCTATACGACTCACTCGGACTATGTACATTTAACGCGATTGCTTATGAGAGTTTAGCACATTGAGTATATTCACCCTGTTGTTATGTATATTTTCTTTGATAACAAAAGAAACGTAGACGTTTTTAAAAATGCAAGATTTATGCATGGAGAAATCTTTTAATATATATACATATTTAATATATTTAATTCATATGTTGTATTTTTCTTTTTTTTTTTACTCTTTTTAGATCTCTTGGACCAAATAAATAAATTTTGCCTTGTCTAACGGTAAAGGTAACAGTACATGCATCTAAATTATTATTACGAGTACCCAGATGTGTCTTCTTATCCTCTCTATTGTTTCCGATGAATATTGATTCCGTACTTGAAATATCACGAAGACTTATCCTCGCGTTGGGATCTGCCATCTAAATATTTGCCTTAGACATTATTAGGATTGCCTGTACGGTTATCGCGAAAAAATAGAATTACCAATTCGCCTTAATCCCTAAAATTCTGGTTACTCCTCGAGTTTTGAATCTTCTGACATTTTCTTCTTGTATTCCGGTTGGCAATTTACGTCCTTTCTCGGGTAACTTCCGAATGCGAATGCGAGCGCTCTCACCTTGAAAGGAAGACTGAAGCCTTCCCTGCGAATTCAGTTCTTTGTTGTCTACAGAATCGTAAGCGAAGTATCGCCGAACGTAAGATCGTGTCATGTAATGTGTAAACCATCACAGTTGACAGTTTGACGAGGCTAGTAAAAGAAAAAAAGTACATCGCCTAAATGAGGAATAGAAATTAAGTGTAAGAATTGTGTTTTCTTAATTATCAAGAGTGGCTTGAACATTATGTAGGAAAAAAGACGTACCGAGTGTCTTTCTCTTAAGGAGAAAAAAATCGATGTCTTAAAAATGAGATCCGTTCAAGTTTTGTCGGGCTGTGTCTGTGGGCAATGTTGACAATACGAGAGATTCAAGGGTACCGGCAGCAGTTCTGAAATTCGTTTTACAACAATCAGATGAGGCCGATGAAGCCGGCGAGCAACGCGATGCAATTCCCGTGGTATTATTCTCGCCTACGGTATCCGTACCGATACCTGGGCATGCCGATCAATAACATGCGGCCGTACGCTTCTGACCCTCGGCCTCAGAAGGGCAGGAGACCGACAGGCAGTGGCCGATGGATCAATTCGGGAAATGGGATTCGCGGGAATTAATTTTCAACTTGTGCCGATGATCGCGTTCTCAACAATGCCTCAACAAGTGACTCAGCGAGAACGAAGAACCTCGCCCAAGAGCGAAGAATCGTCAGCAGATCGTGGTGTTTCAAGAAACAACACGAGCTCAACAAAAAGTAGAGAATCCACGAGAGGAATCTCCGACGAGCGAACTGATCGAACTTGATCGCGAATCGGTTCCTCCTGCCTGTCAAGAAGATTGCGAAGGCGCTCGCGACGACAGTATTTCTGTTCTAATTGAAGAAGCTCTGCGGAATGGTGAGTTGTTACGTTCCGACGAATGAATCAGATGGCGGAACGCCACGATGAAACAGGGAGCGCACAAAAGCGAGCAGCATGAGGAAGATAATACGCGAAAGAAATCGACGATCGGGTCGGCTGAGTTCGATCGTGGACCGGGGTCGTCTTTTCGAGGGAATTGCGCGGACGATCCTGGGAGCGACAGCCCGAAGGTCGTCGACGAAACCCTGGGCAACAGCGAGTCGTCGCGTCACGACGAATGGATCGGGAAACAGAATGCCACGAGGAGACGCGAGAAAGAAGTAAAGAAACCGTCTAGGTGTGACGACGTTGTTCAAGGATTACGGGACCCGCGCCCGGGCCCGGGCCCGGTTCCCGTTTGCAGCAACTCGACGTTCTGCATGCACGCGACTCACTACCCGGAGAAGCTGGTGAACCGTGCGATTCAGGGGAACGACAGCCTGAGATTGTTTTCAGAGCGTCGACCCGGTGTCCGAGGTTGGTGACAGGCTGGAGTTCGACAAGCTGAAGGACTCGCTGGCTCTACGTCGTCAACCGGGAAGACAACCTGCGGCAGGGCGTGCGCATCGAGATGTGCGCGAAGGAGGGCAGCGTCTGCGGTGACCTGGACGACTATTTACCGGGCGGTTACAAGGCCTTCTGCAAGCAGAAATAGTACGTCTACCGGGAGCTCGTGGCGGTGGACGGCGGGATCGTGAAGAAAGACAGTTTCAGATTCCCGTCCAGCTGCTGTTGCCACCGAGAGTTCGTCAGCTGACCGATCGAAGGAAGCGCGAATGAGAGACGACGAGTCCGTTCTCTCCCACGTTCTTACGCTCAATTTTACGTCTAATAATTTCCAAAGTGATGTCGACGAGAATTTATTTTTGACATTTAGCGTGTCCGTAGTGTAAAATTTAACGTGATTATTTCGATTGTGAGTTGTCCGACTGCTGAGGGCACCTCCCGTTATCGCGGCACAAGAATATCTTATGCTCACGCTATAGCGTCGTAATCTTCGATAAGAAATGCATAAACAAATCCCTGAATCGTCACAAGATGAAAAATGTCGTTTGAACGAGAGTTTCGAAGCGGGAATGCAATTTCTCGACAGCCTTACGATCATTTCCGTTTTTCTCGCGTCGTTTCACGGTTTTTACTGTACGATGATCGCTAATGACTAGAGTAATCTCTAATTATTCACTTTTCAGCCGAGGTCGATTGGGACGATGACATGCGGTAAATGGGACGTCATAATAAATATAATGATCCTTTAACAGGGGATAAGATCAATCGTTATTAATTTCAACCAATTATTATCGTTCGCTTAGCAGTTATTAAATCTACAAAATGAGATTTGGATTAGATTATCAATTCTGTTCGTCGGCGACTCGTTCCCATTTAACCGGAGATCTCAATCGACCTGTTTAAATCCGTCTCTTGTGATTTGTGTTAAATTTTAGCCCGAGACTTGCGTATATCATTTTACGCATTTTAAACGAAACGATCACAGCGATTTTTTTTTGTTTTCAAGTCGACGAAACGCGACGAGGCGCTTCTGCGTTAGCGAAGAGTTAGTAGCGGCTTGGTCTGCGAGTTTTTGCTCCGAACAACGATCCTTGAATACCGCTGAAAACCAGGCCGGACGAATTCTCGACGAGCGGAAGGGACGAGGTGGAAGATTGCGTTAAAGAATAAATCGCGTTACGTTACCTATCGGCGCCCGGGGCTGGACGGGGGGCACCGTGGAGGAAGCACCACGTGCAACTCGAATGCAAATAACGAAACTTCAACAGGCCGACTCTAAACATCGCGCGGTCACGCGAGCACGTTGTACTTTTATTTCGAATTTAGACACGAATGAGGTCTTGTTGAATACTCGGGCTGCGTGCGATTGAAACACCGTCCAGTCCCGTCACGCTGAATTTATACATACACGATCTGACTTGTAGTGAGATAGAAGAGAGTCGAAGGGAGAAGCATATACAGTGTGAATGAAAGAGAGCGTGAAAGAAAGAGAGAGAGAGAGAGAGAGAGAGGAATGGGAGAGCAATTATCCAGATTGTACCGCCACTTCGTAGCTTAATTTCTTAGATAAGCGTGCCGGACTCTCGCGGGAGCGACGTCTCCGCCGCGAAAGTCGCGTCTCGTTGAGTCGACGCAGAAAA
>NW_020224028.1:0-5366 GCF_003070985.1 Temnothorax curvispinosus | reverse complement strand
TTATTGAATTCTCTGTATAATTGCCAAATATATACGATTTTCGAGAGATTAAGAACACCATGAAAATATAATACATTAATAATTTTATTTAGCTAATATATAGTGTCTCAGATATATTATAATAAAATTATTTTTTGAATTTAATACTGAGGTACCTAATTAATGAAAAATTATGACAAAGAAAAGGACGTAAAAAAAGAACTCTCTTTAACAGATAAAATATTAACATTTTAAAAACATGAAACTTCTATTTGAATCTCTTCATGGTGTTCGTGACAGCATGATTCACGATAATGACGAAGACTGGAACAAGATATTTCTGTATTTACATAAAATAAGAAGAAATTGATATTTTTATCAAACATGATAAGAATTAATTGTATAAAATATATGTGCTCTATTTTCCCTTCTTTCCTCTTTATTTTCCCTTCTTTAATAAAATTTGAAGTCTGGTTCTTTACATCCTTTACATTCTTCCAGAGTTATATGTTATCTAAATTGGTGCATACACACATAAAAAAAAACTATATATATTCAAAGATTTTTTCAATATATCAAAATAAAAAATCACGAAATATTTACACTGGCATAATGCATTCTAATTTCTCTACTTAATAAATTTTATTTGGTAAAAGACTTAATAAAGAACGCGCTAATTTTATTTATTTTTACAACGCGCCAATTTAATCTAATTCTAGCTCTTTCATTCATATTTTTCAATAATTTTATATTTTTTAAAACAAAGTGATATAAAAAGAGCAAAAGAGAAAGTTTCTTTATATGAAATGCATATAATATATATTTATGTATTGTATAACTTGCTTCGCAAAAGTATTTTGAAAATAAATTCAAATACTAGTCTGCGCGCTATTCCATAACTAAAAAGTTGAGAAAATAAAACGAAAAATGTTTTCTCATATATTCTTTTATGCAAACTTTTAAGACGCACGGGATGGCAGCCAAGTACTTTAATAAAGATTTATTATTTTTCATGATTTAAGTACATTTCTAAATAGTTCTAATTCTAATTCCAAACTTGTCTACCAGACGAAATATATTCTTAGTAAGTACATGTATTACATACGTATACAGTAAATACATATGCATATATTGATGAAAATCTATATCTATATATAAAATACTGTGTCTTCAACCATTCAATGATTATTTTCCTTAAACTTTAATACCCAAGCTGGCTGTCCTTTGTGTGCGTTAGGAGGTAAACTTATTTCCAGCTTATTATCGGATTATTTCCACTGAAATAAATGTTCAAAATTATTTTATCACCATTTTTATAACATAAAGGTTGGTAAAAGTAGTAATACACTTACAGGAATTACTGACGAATAACCAAGTAGATGTATCTGAGAATTCTCCAAAAGTTTAAACGAGCCTAACGATAAGATATTATAGAATTGAGGCCATTCTAGAATGGAGGCATATAGCTGTTTTTCATTTTTACTTATAGTGTACCATACACTTCCAGTTAAGGTATCATTTTGTACTGTCCAAGGCTTAGTATTGTAAATAGCTTCACCGTTAATTGCTAGCCAAGCGCCTAAAACAAAAAGTTTACTTGTATATCATTAAGATTATCAGAAAATTGATATCTGAATCGATCAAGACATTATAATAAAAAATATGATAAGATATAAAAGATGTTTACCCATTCCACGCAATCTTTCTTCATATATTGGTGTAATAATACCATCTTTTGTTGGCCCAACGTTCAACAGTAAATTTCCACCGCAGCTTACAGTAATTACTAATTCCTTTACTAATCCAGCCAATGTATAGTATTCGGATAAAACAGCGTTTCTGCGATATCCCCAGGATTTTTTGTCAATAGTCATACAGTTTCCCCACTTATGTGGAAGAAGTACACCTGAAAAGCAAATTATTGTTAATATAACAATTTAATCAGTTATTAAATAATATCTATTAATTGCCATTAATATACTCTCTTTTACATTTTGATAATTTAGATAATTCTAATTATAACAAGCATAATAATAAATTACCAGGATTAAAACGATCAGCACATGTAAAGAAACCACCGTGATGGCATGGTATATTAATGCCCCATCTATCATTCACCACTACTGTATCTTTTACAGGACTTTCATTGTATAGCCAGGCTTAAAATTCCTTTGATTTCCAATAAGTATCCGTTGCCTCTCCATCTCCATCTGACCAAACTATATCCGGCTTGTACGTTTCTATCAGCTCACGGAATTCTGGCATCACTTTATGGGTGACGAATCTATCTGTTGTAAAACTGTTTCTTTTGTCTGTTACATAGAGAGGATTGTACCATTCAAACCATGAATGATACAAGCCGAATTTTATATGTGTCTTGTTTCGAATTGCTTCTGCCAGTTCACCTATTTCAGAAAAAGTAATACGTATAAGAATGTTTATATTTAATGCAAAATGTTATTGTTATTAGATATATGTCTTCATTATCAACAAGATCCTTTTGAGGCCCCACATCCATAGAATTCCAACTGAATGAATACGTTGATGGCCACAGTGTATATCCTTCATGATGCTTGCTTGTCAATACGATATACTTTGCACCTGAGGCTTGAAATAATTCTGCCCACTCAGAAGCATCAAAGAATTCAGCAGTGAAGTCTCGTGCAAAGTCTTGATAGGTGAAATTTGGAGGATACCTTTTTCTCATAAAGTCGGCAAATTTTGTAGTTCTTTTCTCCTCTACAATATCATTTATAGAATTCTATAAGATATCACATTATTCTCCATAATATTTTTTAATATAAGAACTAAGATAGTAGATACGTTCAACCTTTCCAATGATTCCAAAACCATTCGGAGCCAAAGCTGGGCACGCTGAATACACCCCAATGAATAAAGATTCCAAACTTTGCCTCATCGTACCAGGACGGAAGCGGTCGACTGTCTAGACTAGACCAAATTGGATCGTATTTGGGTGCTTTTGTTGCAAATGGCACAAAATTATTTTCATCCCAGTTTGTTATTACATTAACATATGCCTCTACTGTCACACAGAGAATCAGTACGGCGCACCAGATACGTACAAACGTCATCCTGCCAGTAAAAACTTGTAGTGAAAGCAATGATTGTTAAACGAGTCTTTTATTCCTATTGACTGATATTAAATCTCGACGAGAATTCTATTTCTGTATATTGTTTTGCATTCATATTTAGAGATTAGATTAGATTAGCACTCCGTATTGTTTTAGGACAAAGATCACATTATTATTGATCGACGCTATATAATTCATGTGTACAGTTCAACATTTTTATGGAACGCTGTAATTCCGCTAAAAAACCCTAGAAAAAATTTTAAATAATATTTATTATTATATTTAATTTAAATTAAATTAGCATGCATGTATAGCTGTCAATTTATCGTAAATTTTCAATAAGGCATTCAAATCGAAAATTCACAATTGTAATAGAAATCTTTATAAATCTCGAAAAAATATTTTTCAAAAATTGACAATTGTAGATTTGATGTAGATTGATGACAATTGTAGATTGACAATTGTAGATTGACTTTATTGTGGATACGTAATTACAAATGTTGGGTTACCAATTTCGTGTTACAGATTAATTCGGAGTAAACGTTATCTCTTCACTGAGGTCACGTTATCTTTAACCAATGGTAAATTATGGTCATGTATGTAAATGTGCATCTCGGCTCCATTTGGCTGCATTATCGTATTCACAGTGTAATTAAAGTATCATCCAAGGTGCAATCTACAAAGCAGATGTAGATAAGAAGTTGCTCGTGCAATCTACTGCTTGTATGAAAAAAATGATATGTTATAGAATCTTTTTACGTGGATATCTGTCTGCTGGACCACGGGGACCTAACCTGAAATGATGTTTTATATTGGACAATGGACCGCTCGAAACGCCACTCGCACCCATTTTCAACGTTGGAACTATTTGGCATATCCATTTTCTGGCACTGTCGATAAAGTCTCTCCCCTTGGTGCGTGTCCGTGCTGCGCTTATGATTTTCGTGTTGTGTAATTTTACATAATATATTTTTGCAATATTAATAAGTTCAATTACTGTACACCGTACATGCAATAATAAAATTCAATTGCATAATTTTAGTTGATCAACTGTACGTTTTTATTAGCCATCCATTTGACTCACGTAGTGTCACGTACCAAAGTTGCATATTCAAATATTTCGTCATTATTAGAAAAACGTGATAGACACGGAAACAAATTGATTTCGGGAAAACTGGCGTCACAATTCATTTAATTAGTAAGAAAAACCTGCATCAATTCTTTGTAATAATAACATTTAACTATCGTGTATATAGATTCGGCATTCGAACTTGGCGATCGCGCGCGTCGTGTCGCGCGCGGGATCATTATGAAGTTGGCGACGTTGGCGTGGCGTCACTACTCACTCTATTCACTTCACTCTCGAATCTCCAGTCGTCGCGAACGGAACGTCTCGCGGATACAGGATGGATCATGGATCCGTTCGTCGTGGCATGTTTAACCGGTAAGCGCAATCGTTATTGGGAGCTTCATATTCAATCGTGTCTTAATATTTGACACTCGCGCGACGTAGATTCGACGCTCGGTACATCGCTCAAAAATATTTCTCGCGATGCGTTCGTTCGGCCGAAATCGATCGCGCGGGATCACGGGAGAGATGGTGCATCGTGACGTCACTCTCTAATCCCTCGTCATCGCGAACGGAACGTCGCGCGTCGACGGGTACAGGACGACGGGTCTATTCGTCTTGGCTCGTATATAATCGCTATAATCGGTAAGCGCAATCGCTTATGAACTTCCGTATTCAATGGTGTCTTAGTATTTGGCACCCGCGCGACGTGTAGATTCGAAGCTCGATACATTGCTTAAGATATTTCTCGCGATGCGTTCGTTCGGCCGAAATCTATCGCGCGGGATCACGGGAGAGATGGCGCATCGTGACGTCACTCTCCAATCCCTCGTCGTCGCGAACGGAACGTCGCGGGTACAGGACGGGCCTATTAATCGCGGCACGTTTAATTAATCGGTAAGCACAATCATTATAAGCTTGAACTCAATCGTGCCTCCGGTATTTGACGCGCATACGACGTAGATTCGACCGGTACATCGCTGACTTCATAAAACGAGTATTTCGCGAGATGCGCGTTTAATCGAAATTCGTCGCGCGGCATCATGGTTAATGCCGGGATTACGATGAACGGGACGCGACGGGACGCGACGGGACGCGACGGAACGCGACGGGACGCGACGAAACGCGACGGGACGTTATCGCCGTAACGTGAAACAGCGTGCATTGAAAAATGATTTGACAGCGTAGCGTGAATAGAAGGTTAAGGTTAAGGTTCGCTGTCAAAT
>NW_020224027.1:0-4437 GCF_003070985.1 Temnothorax curvispinosus | reverse complement strand
CTAGAAGGGCGGGAGCACGTCGCTCGTTCAAAGCCCGGCTTCTCATACTCCCTCCCTTTGTGCGAGCGATCCGTTCGTGTTCGTCTAATTTTCTTCTTTATCTGTAACATATCAAAAATCAGTTATCGAGTAAAATAGATCTCTAATTCTGTTCAAACTCTATATTCATTATATTGTCTCTTAGATATGCAAATGCTTCTAAAGGTAAAGGTTTTGTCATAATGTCTGCCAAGTTCTCTTTGGTCTCAATCCATTCGACTTTCACCTTCCCTTGATCAACACACTGTTTGATAAAGTCTCCATGAGTGTCAGCCATATGTTTTCTGTTTCCAGTTTCTTCTCTTTCTTCTAAGTTTTTCTTTATTTCTTCTAAGTTATCATCAAACATTTTAAGTTTGTGACTTCCATCCTTCTTAGTGCAGTTTCCTGCTGCTCTGTTATCACACCAGATTGTTGCAGGCAAGAATGTTTTTCCAACAACATATCTGAGCGACTTGTCTAATGAGATTACTTCTTGACAGGCCTCACTCATTGCTAGATACTCTGCTTGACAGGTAGAGAGTGTGACATATGTCTGTTTATGACTTCTCCATGCTATCACATCTCCAAATATTTTGATTATATATCCTCCAGTGGATGTAGAATCAATGCAATCTCTGAAACTAGCGTCTGTCAGCGACTCTAATTCATCTGTTTTACCTTTAAACATTAATCCTCTATTTGCAGTTCCTCTAAGATATCTGAAGACTCTTTTTACATCTTGCCAGTCTTCTTCCGTGGGCTCTAATTGTCTTCTTGCTAAATAGTTTACTGCAAAGGCTATATCAGGTCGTGTAGCATTTGCCAGATACATTAAGCTTCCTATAGCTTCTCTATAAGGTACTCTTTTAGTTTCTTCTCTAATACTCTTTTCTTCTAATTTTCTGTTTTTATTGCTCACTTTTCTGGTGACCATAGGAGTGTTCTGAGGCTTGCATTCATTCATATGAAACTTTTCTAATATGCTCTCAGTATATCGCGTCTGATGAATAACATACAACATACAACTTCCTTCTTTGTTTTGCTCTATTGTTATTCCCAGAAAGTTCTTTGGTTCCCCAAGATCCTTCGTCTCAAATGTTTCACTCAACTTCTTTTTGATTTCTTCTAATTTCTTCTGATCATTACTTGCAACCAACATATCATCTACATAAAGTAATACGATCACTATTTTGCCTTCTTTCCTCCACGTGAACAGGCATGGCTCATGTAGGTCGTTCTCTAATCCAAGTTTCTTAGCCTCTTCTGAAAATCTCTTATTCCATCTTTTCGGACTTATCTTCAATCCGTATAAAGCTCTATTCAATCTACACACCTTAGTCTTCTTGGTGTTTTCATCCAGTTCTACTCCTTCTGGAATTTCCATATATATTTCATCTTTTTCTTCTAGAACTCCATTTAAGAACGCAGTCTTAACATCTAGCTGACTAGCGTATAAATTATATTTATTTATTATTGCTAATATAGATCTAACCAGTGACAATCTTGAAACCGGTGCATATGTCTCTTTTAGATCATACACATTTTTGTCTTTACATCCTCTTATCACCAGTCTCGCTTTATATCTGGTTGATCCATCTGCTTCTAATTTCCTCTTAAATACCCATCTTGAATCTATTATATTAGGTCGTCTTCCATCTAATTTCTCTAATGGTCTATCGACAAGTTCCCACACTTGATTAGCATACATAGATTCAAGTTCCTCTTCGACTGCAATTTTCCAATTCTCTCTTTCGTTACTTGATATAGCTTCTTTATAAGTAACAGGCTCTCTATTCAACGATGCCATAAGGCATTGATGTAATTCATCTTCATTCTCTATATTCCGTTGAATATTTTTCACATTAATATAATTAGCAAAGCTAACATCTTCTATTTTTCTCCGCACATCAGTGTCTCCATTATCTTCTAGTTTTCTTTTAGTTTTACTTCTAGTCATTGGAGCTTCACTTTCCTTTCGTGCGTCCTTCTGCTTCTGTTCGTCTAGTTGTGTTGTTTGTTTTCTCGGTCTACCTCTTTTCTTTTTCTCAGGAATCTCTAGTTTTTGTTCTCCCTTTTCCTCATCCTCTACAAATTCTTTCATCCAATTTTTATCTAAGTCTTTTTCTTCTTCTATTTGACTGTTTTGATATACATTTTTATATGTTATCTTTTCATTAAATTTAATGTGTCGGGACTCTATAAATTTTCTTGTGCTTGGATGCCAGAGTATATATCCAGTGTCAGTATATCCTACCAACACACCTCTAATAGCTCTCTTGTCAAATTTCGACGTAGGCTTTGGTACTCTTGCATATCCAATGCATCCAAATCTCTTTATTTGCTCGAAATGACAACTTGTTTCTGATGAGAACTTCTTCAAAGGGATCTCATACTCTATAGTCTTATGTGGAGATCTGTTGTACGCATGCACAGCAGCGTCAACTGCCAACTCCCACATACTCTTTGGTAATCCCGAGTCGAACATATATGTTCTTATTTTCTCTTGCATCGTTCTGTTAAACCTTTCTGCAACTCCATTATGTTCCGGAGTGTACGGTGGTGCATATATGGCTTCTATATTTTCTCTTTTTAACACTTCTTTAAAAACACCTCCCGTAAATTCCTTGCCTTGATCTGACTTCACATAGCATAGCTTTTCTTCTTTTCCTAGTAGATTTCTGGCGGATATTAGGTATTTCTCTAGAGCTTCTCCCGATTCATCTTTCGTCTTCAAGGAGTAAGCTTTCGCTAATCTAGAATAATCGTCTATAAAGATTATTATAAACCTCTTTCGTCCTGGATAAGATATAGGTTTTATTGGACCCATGATATCCGTATGTATCACTTGTAGTGGTCTCTGTGCTCTATTTCTGTTTTCTTTAAACGGCAATTTTGCCATCTTTGCCATTATACAGACTTCACACTCTAATATGGAGTTATCAAACTTAACTGTCTCTAATCTCTTTTCTACTTTTTGTAGCTGTCTTAAATAGTTTAACGACGCATGACCTAATCTAACATGCCATAACATCGCCTCATTTATTTTCTCTAATTTCTTTACTTTTTCAATTACTGAGCTTTCACACATTTCTTCTATATTCTCTAATGTTTGTATATCTTCTAACTTAATGACTTGATCGAGTTCAGCATTAATGTATTCTATATTTTCGTTCACATTTGTGAGCTCTCCTTCATTCTCCCTCCCAATCGCAGAGCCAACATCGTCTCTTTCGTCTAATTCTCCCTCCGAAATTGATAATTCATTGGTCTGAATGTTTGCTTGCGATTGTTCAGGAGACTCACAATGTGGAACAATTTCTGCTCTACATCTATACACAGCACATTCTACATTTTCATTGTCCTCTATATTATTGTTTTTAACCTCAAATTGCATAATCCAATTTGGTTTCTCATAAATTCCTTCAAAAACAATTTTATTTGTTAGTTTATTGTGAACTTTAAACACTTTATCATCTAAATAAATACTGAACCCTGCATCAGCCAGCTTTCTTAAAGATAGTAAATTTTCGGATACTTCCTTCGTTGCAATTACATTTGTTAATTTAATTACTTTCTTTTCTTTCTCATTTGTTAACAACAAAAGATCTCCTTTACCATCTATTGAAATGTCTGCAAGCTCATTCTTATTCGCGCATTTAATAACTCTATTATTACATTTTTCAAAGTTTGATAAAATTATATTCTTATTCACAATGTGATCTGTTGCACCCGAATCTACAATAAAATTGACTAATTCTTTTGAACTATCTCTATCTTCTATTACTTTAGCCATGCATAATTTACCTTCTTTCGGTTTTCCTTCAATTGCTGTTTGCGATGGTATAGTTTTCTTGGCTGGTTGTATTTTGGTTACTTTCCCTTTATTATCTACTCTTTTTGTTCCTCTTTGCGCAAATCTACCCTTTTTCTTTATATTTTTATTAACGGTTTTATTTGTATACCTTTTTCCTCTAAATCTGTTCGTCTGGGCTCCGGCATTAGGACAGCTATCACCCTTGTGTCCTCTAATCTCCTGGCAGTAGTAACAAAACCAGGCCTCTGATCCCGCTAGTGGGCAGTCCTTCGCCATGTGACCCAATTTGTTGCATCGGTAGCACTTTACTTCTTTGTGCTCTTCTGCGGTAGCCCTCTGCACTCTAACCTCTGATTTCTCTAGCTTCTCTCTAACTTCACTCTTAGTCTCTGCCTCTAACTGCATCATGAAAGATTTTATTTCATCTACATTCATTTCTTTAAGATTAGTTTGTCTTCTAATTAAATCTACATTCCTCAGTTCCGGCACATTAATTGACACAGCTTGATACAATGCAGATCTCATTTCTTGTTCTGTGAGAGGTACCGCATCTTCGCATGATTCATATTCTCTAATTATTGAATCAAAGCGTTCGCAAAAAT
>NW_020224026.1:0-1751 GCF_003070985.1 Temnothorax curvispinosus | reverse complement strand
ATTTCTGTCACTCGGATCTATACGGCAAAAACAACAATTTAAGCGACGTTATACACTTGTGAAATTTTGCTGCAAATATGTTTCAAGAGTCTAGCACACTCGACTGCTCTTTTTCTCACGGGCAGATGCTTGCACGTTCTTTTCACGTTTCTGCCGGTTGGATCTGTACTCAAAAGATACTTCCATATTGTTTTCACATTTCTGCTACATGTTTTACTTTTAACAAATAGTATAAAATTTCACAGTAGCTTCTTACAGCAGACTACTGCAATAGTACAGTAAGTACTCGTTTAATCACAGATATTATGCACTTTTGTCGCAATTCTGGACTGATTTCTTGCGCACTTCTTCGGGACGCATCTGAACTAGCAAACTGGTTACCATGGAACAGCCGATGTTTGTGCTGGCGTAACGAAAACGAGCGTAAAGCCTGTGATTAGCCAAGCTTCTGTACGCCATACGCCGCGCGCCGGTACGCCATATGCTAGCTCCATGGGACTTCACCCTCAGAATGTCCCAGCAAACGAAAAAAGATTGAAAAGAATTAAAACGGGATTGCCAGGAATTCAATTAAGGACTTTCCGAATTCCATTCTGTCCAAAAAAGGGATTGAAATAGTTTCAATATCATGGAATTCCTTATTTTGGAAAGAATTTGTCTTTTTTGAATCCCATCCAATTCCGACACAAAAATATTATACCACTGAATGCCAGGTTAGGGATTGGAAAGTTTCGTGATGAATTCCATTGAATACCATTGATTCCGTTAACGAAATGAATACCACTGAATGCCAGGTTAGGGATTGGAAAGTTTCGTGATGAATTCCATTGAATACCATTGATTCCATTAACGAAATGAATACCATTGAATGCCAAACTAGGAATCAAAAATTTCCGTATTGAATTCCATTGAATTCCGTCTATTCTGACAATAAAATGAATACCATTGAATGCCAGGATAGGGATTAAAAAGTGTCCGTGTTGAACTCTGTGGCGGTACGCGCCACCAATAGTACACGCCCGCGCGGTATCTGCATTACCGGCAGTTCGCGTCGACGCTGCTAGGCGTCGCATCGCCGGGGCATCTTCTCGAGTTCAAAGTTTCGTCTCGACCGCTATGTAAAGGGACCCCCTACGGTGCCTGACAGATCTTACAAATCTCATTTTCGGGCTAATTGCCCGTCGGCAGTAGTGCGTGTAATGCCCTTAGGCATACACAAAAGCTCACCGACGAACAACGGCGCTTGGTCGCCCAACGGAGGCGCGAGACGTTTTCTAAACCATCTAATGCCATGCAATTTCATAACCTTTACGGATTCCATAGGATTGGATGGAATTGAAATTTTTCTTTTTTGGATTCCATGGGATTGGACCATCTCATTTCGAATCCCATCTAATTTCATCTAATTCCGCCAAAAAAGGGATTCAAAAGTATTAAAAAATTTCAATATCTTTTAATCCTTTTGCGTTTGCTGGGGTCACTTTCACGCTTTTGAGTACAGATGGCTCTGATCTGATAAATCACGTGCGCGTTCTTATCGATTCAGTAGGTAAGTATATCAAGTCGATATAGACTTATCGACTAGGAGGAAGATTTCTAACATATATATTAACAATTATTTTTTTAAACCACGTTTAACCACAGTAATTAAGTTATTTATGTTAAACTAATTAATACTTTTTTAAAATAAATAAATTTCCTGAAACTAATTATTCATTATTAAAAAAATTAATAATTATAATTATTATCCA
>NW_020224025.1:0-3310 GCF_003070985.1 Temnothorax curvispinosus | reverse complement strand
TTCATTTTCTGCTCCTTGCACATATGTGTCGCATTTTTCACTACATGTTTTCCAGTGAATCCAGTAGCACCAAATATTATTATATCTAAACGATTATTCGCCATTTTCTTGCAATCTATAGCAAAATAATCATATTTTATAACTTACAATTAATTTAATGTTTTTTGTTAACTTATTGAATAACTCATAGAAAATTAAAGAACTGCCTATTAATACCTATAGATTTATCACAAATTCATTAATTTCTATATTATGAAATTAAATAAACACGAAAAATAACAACGTACTGAAAGTAAAGCACTTTTAGAAACCAGTTTTAAGGACCAAATCATGTTGACAGCCAGTTTCATTTATTTATTTTGCATGAATATTATAAACTTTGCCCACAATTCATATTTGTTACATAACGATTAATAATTATGTAATTAATAATTATAAATTATCACAATCAATGACAAATATCTACTTCTAATTGCATTTTGTATCTCAATGTCAATCTACTCTTCGATAATCTCCACCGGCTTCAACTTAAAAATTACGTTATACCGTCGTAATACCGTCGTATCGGCATGTCGCAGCACATGAGCACATACAAGGCATATACGTGTGAAAAAAAAAGATCGTAGCTCAAGTGCTTTGATCATATAAGATATAAACTCTGTATAACATGTAAAATATAAATGTGTACGTACACGAAAGTATCACAATAATCGAAGCAAATTAGTGGCCGAATAGATCGGATTTCCCTTTTGAGAAAGTGTGTCCTTCGTCCTACCCTCTGCCACGAAGCAATTTGCGCAGATACGTCTACAGGCGTCTATGACCGTCGATGGGTATCGATAGGCGTGTCGATGTGCTCGACGTCGACGGTCGACCGTCGACAAAAATGGCATCGTTTACACATTGCTGGAGTGTGCTAGAGGAAGCGGCGCGCTGGAGAGAGGGGCGTATGAATGCGCTTATTTAAAGCGATGAGCGCCTTTAATCCCTCGCGTTCTCGTTGCGTTTGAAATGTCATCTCGCAAACAAATTTCTGCGTCGCTCGATCAACTTGACAAATATATCAATCGAGTTTTGACTCCGAACATAAAAAATCTCAACTATATTTCTTTATGCCTTAGTGCGAATTTACATCGTCACGAAAAAATTGTCTTGCCTTAATTCTGAATGCATGCTACTATTTACACAAATAAAAATTACAAAATCGGTCTCATGCAAACGTGTAAAATAATCTACAAAATAATTTATTTTATATATTTTTTATGAGACATTGAAATAATATTGAGTATGCAATGTCGACAGTTTCGGATTGTAAAAAAAAACTACAAAGTCATACAAGAAATAAGGTAGATAAAGAACAATTTAAGTTGTATTAATATTGCGTCATAAGTGTATAAATATAAGGTTTACTTATTTTTATTCATTCCAAGTAAAACAAACAATTAAATGTAATTTTCGATTACCTTAATATTATAAAATACACAGTACACCCGCTTATAAATACTTTTCTCTTGAAATATCATGAAATAAGACATATAATACACAGTTGAAAAACACGCGCGCGCGCGCGGGGAGTGTGCGTGTGTTATATATACGTATATAAAATATAGAGAGCATAAACTTTTTACCCAAAAACTATAAAAATGTTAGTATCAAAATCAAACGAAAT
This sequence comes from Temnothorax curvispinosus, assembly GCF_003070985.1. NCBI lineage: Eukaryota > Metazoa > Arthropoda > Insecta > Hymenoptera > Formicidae > Temnothorax > Temnothorax curvispinosus. The sequence goes on along the minus strand of NW_020224025.1, from coordinate 1,641 downwards.
AATATAGTGTATTAAAAAAAATCTTGTCAGTAAGGATTGTAAAACTTTCATATACTACTATCTACTAGTATCTACTTATACTACTTCATATCTACTTATCTCTATTTCACGGTAGATGATATTACCTCGAAATTAATATTATGTTTATTCATTTGCTCGATCAAAGATGTTTTACCAAATGCAGCACCAGGAGTGAGCACTCCTCCGCTGTAAAGATATAACAACACAAAAATAAAGCCGAATTTTAACATGTAATTATTATTATTATTGCGTTTTAATTGGTTATATTATAAACTGGAAATTTTTGAAAAGTCTTCAAGTAATGACTATGTTAGACACGAAAGAGAGTTACATTAAGTAATTAATGATTCACTCACTTGTCAGGTATTTTGTCACTTTCATTAAGGATTGTAATCGCCGATAGGATCACCATGATGCTAGTCCCTCCATATGAGGGAGAATCACCGGTGACTTTGGTGATTACTTCCTTATTAGGTGGATTTGTGTGTTTATCAGTAGGTGTCGCCAATTTTTCAGTCCATCCACGGGCTTTGAACGTTATAGAAAAGTGTGTCGATTTCAATGTTTCCATATTCGGATTCTCGTGGCTGATAAAACCGAATGAAAAAAAAGAGGGATACTGCAAATATTGCGTTTAATTATTTCATATTAATCATTTTGACCTAAATCATTTTGACAATCGCAAATATTTTGAAACGTACTTTTAGAAGTAAATTACGACCGCATGCCATGCGAGTCATGATTAACAAAAACATACCGGTAATAGACAACATCAGGACCGCAATGAAAGACCTAGTAATCAATGTACATTAGCAGAAATTGCTTCTCAACACTTGTGGCATTTTATCGATATTGTACTGACTTAAACGTGGCATAGACTTCAACTTGCGCAGGCCTCTCTTTGTACTTATCGTACAAGAATCGCTGTGTACGAAGAGCTAGTGGACGATCGGCACTTGGAAACCGTACAGACCATCCTTCAGAGACATCACTTCGGTGAACTAGACCTAGACCTCTGCAATGAACGGAATTATTAACGCTGCTTATCATCAATAATAATATAATCACTATTTTTTTTGTACAAGTTTTGCATAATTTGTAAATACCTGATAATCATCAAACTTGACTTATAATTGACAAAATTATAATTTATAATTGTACACATAACGTTTTGGAAGATGCAGACCTTGGTTTTAATTTTGGTGTAAATTCGGGCAATTTGGTAGGATACAATTTTTCGTGTAATTCCCGTAGTTCGTATGAATGAGCCAGACTATATATCGCAGTTTCCCAAGTTCCATAATTCAGATACGAATTTTTGTTATCAGTGGCGGTTGACGATATCGACATGTATACTTCAACATCATTGACTTCTCCTCCAAATTGCTGTTGTGTGAAAATGATTCCCAAATCGATAGGGACACAGTCAAAGCCGCAAGCGCTCACTACGTAAATTCCAGCTTCTTTAGCTGCCTCGTTATATTCCAATTGTATTTTCTCCATGAACTGTAAAATATTGAAAATATCAGAAATCATCAATCAATGGTTGTACCGTTGCGAACGTATATTGAACTACCTCTTCTTCACCAGTGATATCAACGTAATGAGTACGAGTAGCAA
>NW_020224024.1:0-2169 GCF_003070985.1 Temnothorax curvispinosus | reverse complement strand
TCGACGAAAACCCGGATATTCAACAAATTCCATGGCCGGCAAAATCTCCAGACTTAAATCCAATAGAAAATGTTTGGGCTCAAATGAAAACGTCGTGGATATCTGGCCAGTTAAGAACGAGAGAAGCACTAAAAGACTATGTGCATCAAGTCTGGAATGAATTATCTTTGCAGCCAAATTACACAGAAAATTTGGTCAGTTCAATGAGAAGACGGCTGCAATTAGTTATAGATAAGGAAGGATATTGGATACCATATTAAGTAAGTATATTATCTTCTAAATTTATATAGAATAAAAATAAAAGAAACAAAAAATAAAAGATAATTATTAATAATCTTAATTCTTATTTTTAGAAATTACAAGTGACAGTTTTGGGAGACTGAGGAATTGGTTTCATGTAATGTGGATCGCATATAAAAAAAAATACATATACAATGTATTAGTAAATAATATAAATATTTGTGTAAATTACAATTAAAAATGTATAAATATTATTAAATTTTATTAATATTAATTTTTATTTTGTTTCAGAAAATAGATTAATATCCTTCGTTATTTAAAACTAATTGCGGCTTTTCATTAAACTGACAAAACTTTCTGCTGTAATTTGGCTACAAAGATAATTTATTCCAGACTTGACGCACATGGTCTTCAGTGCTTCTCTCGTTCTTGAGCCAGATATCCACGACGGTTTCATATGAGTCTAAACATTTTCTATTCATAGATTTAAGACTGGAGACTTTGCCGGCCATATGGCATTTGTTGGACATCCGGATTTGCATTGAACCATCTTTGAACTAATCTTTGAGTGAGTGGACGGCGCTATTATCTTGCACTATTTTCACAACCGGATACTTTTCTTCTGGACAAATACGTCTAATGCTTGGTTTTAATGTGTTTTCTAGGATTGTCACGTATCCTTCGGCGTTCATTCTTGGTGTTATTTCTACAAGATCCATTAGTCCACTCGAAGTCATGTTTTCCCAAAATCCTGCCATAATTCTTCCGCTATATCCTTTTGGAAGAACGTATTTTAGATCTAAACGTTCTCCACACGAGGTTGCCAAACGAGATATCGTCCATCTTGTGCGGATGAAAACACTTTCTCATCTATCCAAACTATTTTGTTCTACTCTTCTTGACGTAAGTTCAAGTAATCTGTTGCAAACTGGATTCTCCGATTTCGATGTTTTGGCTTCAATTCAATTTTGTTCGCTGCGGGACGTAAATGAACACCAGCAGCATGTAAACGACGTCTGATCGTATTTTCAGAAATATTTAAATTTCTGTTGTGTAAAGCTGTTGCAGCTGCTTCGAAAGAATGCTCATCGATAGCTTCAACAATTTCTTGATCTTGTTCAAATGTTGTTTTTTTGGACGTCTTATTTTTCTAATGATTTCGTAAATTCTATGATCCTCTTTCTTCATACTTCCTGATCCATGAGTAAACGGTTTTCCTGTTATATCCAGTTATTTGCGTAATTTATGTTCTACTGTATCCTGCGTCATATAAACCAATTATATCTTGTTTGCTATACATATATATATTTATATACGTTCATTAATACTTATGTATTATTTATAAATAAAAAAGTTTTTACACGGTTTTGAAAAAATACATTTATTTTAGCTCTAATTGTAACTTCAATATTACACTTAATATAATCACTTTAATATTATCATGTAAAATTTATTAACAATATGTAATTCATACAATTGAAAATTTAATTGACTACACCGGCAATGATTATAATCGTTGTGACAAATCGTCACCGAATTTTGACAAAGGATTCTGGTCATTCTAAAGTTGATGTAATTTTAGACGGTTATAATATATGCATCTTAATTAAATAATTACATTTATTGCGAAAAATATTACCTCAGCCAGGGTAATTAAGATGTTTATATTATAAGTATCTAAAATTACATCAACTTTAGAATGACCAGAATCCTTGGTCAAAATTCGGTGACGATTTGTCACGACGATTATAATGGTTATCATGATTATAATCATTGCCAGTATAGTCAATTAAATTCTCAATTGTGTTAATTATTGACTGGGGAAGTAAATGTTACTTATTCGATACATAATTTATTTTCCTAATCGCTAATATCTGTTTTGTGTTCCTTATATTTTTGATTCTGCAAATCCTTTGGCAGCTTCTGAAA
>NW_020224023.1:0-3232 GCF_003070985.1 Temnothorax curvispinosus | reverse complement strand
ATCGAGTCAGTTGTCCGGCTCTGAACGCGTCGAGATAACGCGGTTATTGCGGGCGATTTTTCCACGAACAAATTCGGTCGTTACGTAACGTTTTCGGGAGTGACGTATTAAATATCGCGCGATTATAGTTATTCGCGTATACGTGTGCCGGTGGAGTTGTGTCGAGCATCGAGGGAGCTAACAATCCGAGAGGACGCAGCCTGAGAGGATGAGGAGGCCTGGGAGAGGCATCGGGCGCCAGCGGAACAACTTTGGGGTAAATATATATATATATATAAAAGTAATTTTAATTTTTGCTTATACTTAAGTTGTTTTATTTCATTATAGTTTTAAAATAATAATTAGAAAGAAATAAGTAATTTGAAATTTTATAAAAATTATTTTTCAAAAAATGTATAATTATTGAAATAAATGTCTAATTGAATGATGAATAAGAAGTTTGATGTGCGTAAGAATTATTTAATATCAAATTATTTATTTATATGCTTCAGGAGATAACGACGCGCAAAGTGTCGCATCGAGGGAGCTGACAACCCGAGAGGACAGCCTGAGAGGAGGAGGAGGCCTGGGAGAGGCATCGGGCGCCAGCGGAACAACTTTGTGGTAAATAAAATATTATTTCTTATTTTGTGGGAGAGTAATTTTTTTGTTTATTCTTGAGCCTTTTTATTTCACCATTTGATTTGAAAATAATAATTAGAAGAAAAGGAGTAATTTAATCTTTTATAAAAATGGATTTTTGTAAAGATCTTTATCGGAGAATGTATAATTATTTAAGGAAACATCTAATTGAGTAATAAATGAAATGTTCGATGCGATAAGAATTGTTTTAAAATATTAGATTTTTTGAACACTGTTTTAATATGGATTTTATAATTTGCTTGTTACAGAATCAACGCAGCTACGTGGCAGATATAATTCCGCTGTTGCGCATCAGGGTTGGTGAGTGATAAATTAAATATATCTATTGAGGTAATTGACAACTGGAGTTTGCTAGTTAAAGTAGTAATATGACGTAAGATCTTAATATACCTATATATTTATTGTTATGAAATAGAAGATTTTTTCTTAGTTAGTAATCTAGATAATTATTTGAGAATTGATCAGTTTTACATCACTTAAAAATAATTTTGAATTAATATATTATATAAAAAATTATTTTAATAATTTGTAAAATATAAAGAGGTATTTTTACTAATTCTAATTGTGTGGGAAATTTTTTATCCCTTTCGGATCTTACGTCATTCGCATTTATCTGAATTTTTCATCTCTGCATGCTTTGCGCTCTTGAAATAAGAATCGACTATGAATACCGGTCTCGATATATGATATGTATACAGACATCAGTTGAGTCATCTTACTATAACAGTATTCTGTGTATAATAGTAGGAAATAGTAGTGATTAAAGGAAAAAAAAAAGAATTTTACAAGACAAATGTCAAAATATATTGGACTAAAATATAAAATATTTTATGTCAAAACAGATAAGACTAAGATATAAAATATTTTATAAACTAAATTAATGTCTCGACAATTGTGTTTCAATTCTTTTAAACTGGAGAAGCCAATTATGTAAGAAGAATCATATGGTTTCATAAAAAAATTGATGATATTAAAAAGAGAATAGTATATAAATCCAGATAAAATGTATGTGGATCTGAATCGATCAAACTATTTTACTATTATGTTAAAAGTTTCTCGGTAGCTTCTTTCTTCGAACACCATGTATACGTAAATTCCTAGGAGGAAGACTACGGGTTTTTAACGCTGTCTATTACTCGTTATCTAGTAGTCATGTCTCGTTGCTTGCCGGAGTATATTCGTGCGCTGTTCTCGTATGCCGGGAAGTGAATCGCGGAATCGAACGTGTTGACTTTACGCTTTCTTATCTGCCCGTTATATTTAGCTTAAAATTAATCATAATCGTATATAAATAACAGTGTCGTATTTGATTCAGAGATTTCTTCACGTTTTTATCGGAAAAAATCCGTGATGAATGAGCTTTTTTTCATACTTTTACTCTTAACAAATATATAGTTATATTACGTGCATCAGTAAGGTGATCAAATACAAATTTTTTTACAGATTTTTATTAAATAATAATATTTTATTAAATAATAACATTTTATTAAATAATAATATTTATGCATTAGTTCCATGTTATTTATTATATACGAGTAATATTTGTTTTTCTCTCTATTAAATAACATATGCAATTTAAATTCTTTAATTATTTTACTTTTTATCTTTCACGGCAATTGTCGTTTCTTTATTAGCTACAACTAGACTCTTGTCGGCACTTTGTTAGCTATAACTAGAATCTTGTGTGCGCATAGATATATATGTATGTATGAATAAGCAAAACCGGAAAGAATATTTCTCTTGTAAATTTCCTTATCTAACGCAAACCGGTTAAGATGAAGATCTGATAATCAAGCAATTATACCATAAGATTCTTTGATAAATGTTTCATGATATGATTCATGATAAATGTTCAAATAATTGTGATAAAAACAAATCAATCGTTAGCTAGTCAAAAACGATTAGCAAACATTTATAAGAAAATTTATATTCTTAATGCTTATAGATAAACTTATAGATAGATTATACATTTTTGACAGATATATAGAAATATAGATAATGCTTATAGATAGATTATATATTTTTTGCGATTATCGTAGTTAATAATTATAATTAACTAATAAGTGCAACGACATTAAAACGTGAAAGAAGTGGCATTAACAAATAGCAATCCAATTTTATTGGATTGTTATTTATAACCAGCTGCAATTCAACTTGCAAATTTTATGAGTAATCGTGAGAACGTATTGTTTGCTTTCGCTCTTACAAAGTCTGTGCCTGTAGACAATGGCCTTCGACAACGCTAATTCCGGAAGACTCTGCATGTTGCTATGCTATTGCTTCGATGTTTTCTTCATCGGGACTAGTAATTTATAAGATTGACCTTACATTAACAAACGCGCGTTATTTGAATCGAACAGTAAACCTCTTTATTCGTGTAACATATCAAGCTCAAACGAACTCTTTAGCAATTTATTGAAATATCATCAATAGTAATTTTTCTCTTTAATACTTTCAACATATTCAAAATTCTTAGCGTTCCTCATTTATATCTCGCTCGCAATCTGTTCCAATGACATATATGCAAGATGAAAGTGTCGTTTTGAGGAATATAGAAATGTTAAGAATATGAAAGTTTTATTGTAATTCT
>NW_020224022.1:0-3449 GCF_003070985.1 Temnothorax curvispinosus | reverse complement strand
TTAACGTCTTTTGACGTCAAAATGACGAGTGCTTGCTACCTGGGTATCTTCTTACTTGTAAATAAAGACTGTAAGAAGAGAGTGTAGGAATAAAATATCGTAGTATGATAACAACATATTTCATTTACATTGTTGGGTAAGAAATTGTAACTTGCATGTGAGTTACGTGCAACTCAGTGTTTGCTGAGATGTTACAATAGAACAAAACTGAAGTTAATCTTGAAATAATAGAAAGGTTAAATTGTATATTCCTCGGCTCAACTTTTAATGATCACAATATAATTGAATATTTATAGTTGTCTGAAATTTATCGCTAATATGTGAGATGGATAGTGGTGACAAATCTATGGCCAATAGGGGCCCGACGATTATTTCCTTGTTGGGATAATCCGGAATTTCAGGCAAACTTTACCATTAATATAAAACATTCTCAGAGTTACAAAGTCTTGTCGAATAGTCTTGCCAATTCAAGAAACATATAGTGCTCATCATTCTGACATATAAACACGTTTTGAGAAAACTCCTCAAATACCCACGTATCACGTCTCAGCAGTATTGTTACTAGATTTCCGTTCTGTTAATATACACATGATATTCACAATATAATCGTAACTAGATGGAAGTTAATAACTCATATTTTTCTTTCTTGAAAAAAATCACAAAGTATTTCAAATATCGCAAAGGATGTATTTGCAAAATTTGAAACAATTATCGCATGTCACAATACCTGGTTTCCGACATGATGCCATTTCAAATTTGGGACTCATTTTTTGTAGGTAATAACAAATATAGAAAGAAATATTTTTATATATATTTATAGTGACATTTTTTTAGTTTAACATTAAACATTTTAAAAATACTTATTTCCTTAGATTTAATTGCTGCATAATATATTTATATTAACGCAGAATGTGTGTGTATATATATATATATAAAATATTATATATATATATATATATAAAATATATATACCGAGTATCTGAGACCACCCGCCCACTCCTTTTCTTTCAAAAACTAAGCATTTTAGAGAAAAACGTTTCAGACAAAAATTATATGGTTTTGAGGGAAACATAAGATGGTGTCATTGATTTGATCTTGGGTGGCATCGTTAAGGACAGGTCAAGAACACCTTCAGTTTTTTAAATGAAATTCCCTATTTTTTATTGCATATTCTTATAGCTTATGTCGAGAGCTTTCCAAAACACTATAATTAAGTATTTTTTCATTAAGTACTTTTCGAGTTATAAGGCTTGAAAGTTACGGTATTGTGACATAATATTTTGTTAAGTATTTATAATTCAAATTCCTTACTTTTTATTTTTGCAAACAATACAAATCAATTAATGTAAAGAAAACACAATTTTCTTAAAGAAAAACTTGTGTAACTGTTTATTGCATATTCATTATTTTCTTAGCTTTTCACGATTCGGGGTGCTTGATTTGCGTGAGTCCCCTTGCCTCTCACGATTCGGGGTGCTTTTTTAATAACTATCAATCACGCAATAAAAAATCGGTACTCTTCTTTCATGGTATACGCTAAATTTAAGTCTTTGTCGAAAGTAATTTAATATGTACTTGGTGAATAGACATTAGACATTCTGTAAGAATGAAACTTAATGCATGAATATGAATGCCTACAGAAATTACACAGCGCGCAATAGTTTATTCCAGGTATTTTAGACATTGTTCTTAACAACGGTACAAGAATTACACTCATTATAAATGGCATTAAAATTGTTCTTCAGCTTTGTAGATTAGTGCGCTATCTACTGTGCCACATTACGCGCTTTTACACAAGTTTTTCTGTAAGAAAATTTTGTTTTTTTACATTAATTGATTCATATTGTTTGCAAAAATAAAAAGTAAGGAATTTGAATTATAAATACTTAACAAAATATTATGTCACAATACCGTAACTTTCAAGCCTTATAATTCGAAAAGTACTTAATGAAAAAATACTTAATTATAGTGTTTTGAAAAGCTCTCGACATAAGCTATAAAAATATGCAATAAAAAATAGGGGGTTCCATTTAAGAAACTGAAGGTGTCCTTGACCTGTCCTTAACGATGCCACCCAAGGTCAAATCAATGACACCATCTTATTATGTTCCCCTCAAAACCATACAATTTTTGTCTGGAACGTTTTTTTCTAAAATGTTTAGTTTTTGAAAGAAAAGGGGTGGGCGGGTGGTCTCAGACACCCGGTATATATATTTGTAATATATTACAAATTTGACTATAATTAAAGTCTTATTAAAGTTTAAAACAATTAAACAGAAAGAATAGCAAAAATGTAAAATATAATCATATTATTCCAAAATGTTTTTCAGAGAAACAGTTGTAATATTTAATGAAAAAGAAGATCCTCTTATGCGTCAAGTAAACATTGCTCGTTTATTAGGACATGCAGTGGCATATCAATGCCTTAGTAACCGTATTGGTCCATCTTCACGGTCTTACAAGTGGTTGAATCAGGGTATTTCAACGTTACTCGTAATAGACGCTATATAGAACAGATTCTTTTTATTTAACGTAATTTCGCAAAACAGTAGCATGAATGTTTAAATAAAATTAACAGAGTAAAAATCGGCAGAGACTTTTTTCAGGTAGTTCAAATACTACCTAATACGAATTAATCACATTTATATATTTTACAGAAACTTTACTGTACATATCACAAACTTAATAAAAAAGTAGTGAAATTATTAGCAATAATAATTCAGTATAATATGATAATGATGCATGCTGTCAATATGAGTTTTCCATCTGACTAAAAATTCACAGATAACATTAAAATTTTTCATGTTTAGACTCTAGCTTACTCAATGAAAGATTTGTTTGTCGTTTAAACTCTACAAGAATCTCTTTTGGTATATTTTGTCGGGTAAAGGTCAAATTACATATAAGAATGAAAAGGATAAATTTATTATAACTATAATTTAAAACAAATAGGTAAGTACTAATGGGAGAAATATCCTGTGCTTGATAATCATTTACGTTAGTGGCGACCACATCAATTTCAATGACTTTGATGTATGGTAAATGGTATATTATCAGGGACATCGACTCTGAGTAACTTTTAAAAGGTTTCAACCGTCGCTTGTTATTAAAAAATTATTAAACCAAGAAATTTAAAAAATATAATAGTTATCCTTAGTACTAAAAGACATAAATGACTGATATGTGAATAAAATCTCAGTGTAACTTGATATTATATTATAATAAATAAAATTCACAATTTCTGTTTTATATATGTAATAAATCTGTAATTTTATTTACGTATGCATTTTATTCATAGTACATTTTTATACATTCTAATGTATTAATTATAAAGAATTTCTTTTAACGTATAAATGTATTTAAATTGTTTAAATTTAATACTAATCTCTTTGTTAAAATTAACATAATAATATAATTTTATCTGTTACTAAATGTTAGGATTGAATAAT
>NW_020224021.1:961-4622 GCF_003070985.1 Temnothorax curvispinosus | reverse complement strand
TCAGGGAAGATCGACTGAGCGATCCGAGACCGCGTTCGCGAAAAACTTTACCAACGGTTCAAGCGCGAAAGCGACCGTGCATGACTGACGAGCGAATGACAGAAGTCCGTCAGGGAAGGTCGGTCGAGCGATCCGAGACCGCGTTCGCGAAATAGCTTACCAAGCGCCGAGACGCAAAAGCGATCGTGCGTGACTAACGAGCGAGCGACAAAAGTCAGTCAGGGAAGGTCGGTCGAGCGATCCGAGACCGCGTTCGCGAAATAGCTTACCAAGCGCCGAGACGCGAAAGCGATCGTGCGTGACTAACGAGCGAGCGACAAAAGTCAGTCAGGGAAGGTCGGTCGAGCGATCCAAGACCGCGTTCGCAAAATAGCTTACCAAGCGCCGAGACGCGAAAGCGATCGTGCAGGATAGACGAACGCGAACAGTAAGTTAGTCAGGGAAGATTTGTCAAGCGATCTGACAAAGAGTTAGCGAAACCGCGGACCATGCGTTGCGGTTCGAAAAAAGATAGACTGAGACCAACGTCCAACAGTGGGGAGACGACCTTGGTCAACAATCGGAAAGCCGGGACGTCATCCTCAGGAACAAACAGCGGCAACGAGTTCCCGCAGACCAGAAGGTAAGTCAGAGGGGGTCGGCGTCAACGGCGAGCATCGTGCAGATCACCTGGACGTCTTCTCCGAGGAAGTCGTCCGGGAACATGTTCCTTAGCGGAGGAAAGGCCGCGCGCATATAATTCCGCGAATCGAGCCCGGACGCGTTGATGGTTTGCCCCGCGGTTCAAAACCACCGGCACGACGCCCGCGGAAACGCGTTACGTGCTCGCGATACGAAAGCGAGTGGTGCTTAGTCACCGATTGAAGATAGTGGAAGCGAAGCGTACGGTACTTGTACCCAGCGACACGCGTGTCAGCCATTTTGTGAACAACTCCCTGTGGGAAAGCATTCAATTGAATAAATTATTGAATCATGTTAGAAAATAATTCGAGAATTATCATCATTTACTTCTTGTTACTTACCTGGCCCATCGTCGGTGATCCTTCGAAGTCCATCGTCGATCCGTGTGAGAATCCGGGTGGCAGCGGCAACGGTGATCCAGCGTCGGCAGAAACCTGAAAATAAAAGAAAAGAATTAGATCGATAATTTAAGAAGTCATGATTACTTCCTTCTCGGTTGGTAAAGGTTAAATTGAGTGGCGACCGTGTTAAGGAAGAAACATCGGGATTCGGGCACCCAAATCGCAATGTCCGGTCACAACCTAACCTAAGTCGAGTCCAACCGCACTACTATTGTGATATTTTTTTAATTAGTAAATAATTAAATACGATTAAATCGTGCGTGTAAAATCATGTTATATTATTATGATTATTGGGATGTTGTGTAATGTTTGTCAATATGTTTGTTTTCAATTACCTCATGACGGACTGTTACTTGACTAGCTGGGTCCGCGAAAGGAACACCTTAACGGGCGTCGAATCGTTAAACTATCCATTTACTTCACTAATATATTCACCTAAATCATCCCACATCCATTCAGTAGGACTCAATCTTAGGAACCATGTCGCTGGTTCGTAATGTTGCGTCATACAATTTAAATCACTTCTCGGTCTACGCCAATATTGTTCCGTATTTCTTAGAATGGAGAATATTGAAGTCAAGTCAGATTCTAATTCATCTTTCTTTATTGCTTGTAAATATTCTGAAGCCGTATAACGTTCGGGTAATTTAGTTGTATTCACTTTATGAAAAATACCACGACTTAATTGACGAATATTTGCACCATTTAACAAAAAAAATATGAATTGTGGATTTAATCTAAATTGTAGATATTTAGATGTCAAACAACATTTAATAAATTCATGGACATGAAGTTTAACCTGTCTAGTTTTGAGTTGTCCATTAACGCCAAAAGGAAATAAATTTGGAAAACACAATAGATCTAAAGATTTCTCACGATTGTCCAAGGGCACATCTTGAATTTTTAACATTTGATATAAGGCGGTATCACTTTTATATGATTTTTTTTTCATATAAAGGATAAATAGTGTATTGCTCGTAATAACTATAACTATCACTTTTGTCAATTTGAGTTAACATTGCCTCACGTTGATTATTTAAAGTAGCGTCTACATTATTATTTTTTGTTTCTTCTATTGGAACTTTTGGACTCAATGCTTGTTCGTCATCCAAAACAGATTCACTATCATTTTCTGTTTCTTGTACTTCAAATTCATTATTATCCAGTTTTTTCTAAACATAATCCATCGTGAGTATCTGAAAGTGTTATACTATTAGAAAAACGATTGTTACGTTTGAGCCATGTTAAGGATGTATTGCACCTATTTTCAAAGCGCTACCAAGTGGATAAAAATTTGTAAGAATGTTCTTTTAGTCTTCCTGATGTGCTACAAAAAAAGTAGAAACGAATCCACTAAACGGGGTTGCTGAGATATAACGATTTTAATTTTCACTGATTTTACACGTATTTTTATGGGAAGAGACGATTTTGACGGATAAAACAGCTAAAAAAATGTTGAAGGAGCGCTACCAATATTTTGAATTTTTTGTACATCTAGTATACGAATAGATGAAACTATCTGTCAAGTTTCAATTGTCTTCACTACACCGTTTTAAAGAAATTAATTATTAATTAATGATAATTAATTATTAATTAATAATTAATAACTAATTATTAATTTTATTAATAATTTGACGTTATAAAGTTGAAATCAGGGCATTTTTACTGCCAAAAGTTTAGGCTCATAAATTACAAAAATCGCAAATAATACTGGAAAAAACATTTGTAAAGTAAAAAAATACCTTTGTAGGAGTAAAAATAAGACTCCTACTATCCTGAATATCTTACATCTAGATTTACTATGCGTTAGGCGTAGATATTCAAGTATTTCAAATTTCATGCACTTTTGTCTAAGATTGTACCAGTGATACATCCTTAAAAGCCTTGTGTACTTTTTTACGATCTGCGTATTCCTCCCAAATAATTTTAGATTTTGTCGAAACACCTCTAACACGTACGAAGTACATTTCATGATTTTTATTAATTGGATCAGTATCGGAACATATTTTGTTCCACGTCTCTTGTAAAGGTAATGGTAAATGAAATGTTCTACCTTTTACTTTTTGTACCATTTGTCTATGAAGCAATTTTTTGTTAATGGGGCATTCCATGCGAAGTAATCCACCCCAAAAAAAATGTTTTTTTTGATTGTGCTGAAATTTGCACAATCTATTGCCTTATGTAGTAGGGGGGCAACGGGCATTTTTACACTCAGGGATCTCGCTTGCGGTTACGCGGCGTCGGGGGGGGCTTCGCTGTCGCGGGGGGAGCGCCGTAAGCGGTGGGCGCGGGGGTCGAGGGACGGTGTAAAGGGTCATCGGAGGGGGGGCTATGCGGGGGGAAGCGAAAACTGGGCGAGAGGGGGTGCGCGACGCGAGGGGAACATTTGACGGAAGGTTGGGTGCGTCAGGGCCGCCAACGGGGGTTCGGCGCGGAGCAGGGCCGCCAACGGGGGGGCTCGTAGCGGGGATTTGGGCATTTTTCGAGAGGGCGCCCGGAGCGGCGCTCGCGCCGTTACCGACGGCGGTTTTGGGAGAATCGCGGGTCGATATTTTTCGTTCGTTTTTTTTTTTTTTTTT
>NW_020224021.1:0-951 GCF_003070985.1 Temnothorax curvispinosus | reverse complement strand
ATCTGAAAAAGATCGGAAAATTCGAACGTCAGAACGACGTATCGATCAACGTGTTTGCAACTCGGGAAGAAATTGAAAAGAAAGCTAAATTCGGCCGGGGCGCCGACCACAACGCGATCGTGCCTCTGCGGTTGACCGACGATAAGCGGGACAGGCACGTAAATCTGCTGTATCTGCCCGATACGCTGCGCGGCGTCAACAGGGGCCATTTCGCCTGGATAAAGAATCTGTCGCGATTGGTGAATTCGCAATTGACCGCGAAACGGTGCGCGAAGCACGTTTGCGATCGGTAGGTAAAAGAAATGAAATGAAATGAAAAAAAAAAACACGAGGGAATAAGGAAAAAGACGAGGCGTTATTTTTTTTTTACATACGCACAGTAATCGCTCGCACGTTATTTTTTTCGCAGATGTCTACACTATTTCTATACGCGCGACAAGTTGGCCGCCCACAGCGTCGACTGCGGCCGAATGAACGACTGCGCCGTCGTTCTCCCGAACGAGAGGGACAAGTGGCTGTCTTTCGACAATTACGACAGAAAGGAGCGACTTCCCTTCGTAGTGTACGCGGATCTGGAGTGTCTTCTCGAGCGACGGGAGAGGGAGAACGTCGAGGGGGGCTCGAGAACGGAAAGATACGCTTATCAGCGTCACGTACCGTTCAGCGTGGGCTACTATCTGTGCTGCACCTACGACGATACCGCGTCCGCGTACAGATATCGTCGCGGCGAGGATTGCGTTTCGTGGTTCGTGAACGAGCTTCGCGTTCTCGCGCGTCACGTTAAGAATAAATTTTCCACCAATGTAGCGATGGTGGAACTCACGGAGGACGAGAAAAGCGAATTTCTGCTCGCGACTCATTGTCACGTGTGCGAGAAACCGTTTCAACCGGAGAACAATCGCGTGCGGGATCACTGTCACCTAACCGGACGTTACAGAGGTCCGGCGCATT
>NW_020224020.1:0-2456 GCF_003070985.1 Temnothorax curvispinosus | reverse complement strand
TGATTATAAACCTCTTTTGTCCTGGATAGGATGTAGGTTTTATTGGACCTATGATGTCCGTATGTATTACCTGTAGTGGTCTCTGTGCTCTATTTCTGTTTTCTTTAAACGGCAGTTTTGCCATCTTTGCCATTATACATACTTCACACTCTAATATAAAGTTATCAAACTTTACATTCTCTAATCTCTTTTCTACTTTTTGTAATTGTTTTAGATAGTTTAACGATGCATGACTTAATCTAACATGCCATAACATCACCTCATTTATTTTCTCTAGTTTCTTTACTTTTTCAATTACTGAGCTTTCACACATTTCTTCTATATTCTCTATTGTCTGTATATCTTCTAACTTAATGACTTGATCGAGTTCAGCATTATTGTGTTCTATATTTTCGTTCACATTTGTGAGCTCTCCTTCATTCTCCCTCCCAATCGCAGAACCAACATTATCCCTCTCATTTAACTCTCCCTCCGAAATTGATAATTCATTGGTCTGAATGTTTGCTTGCGATTGTTCAGGAAGCTCACTATGTGGAACTATTTCTGCTCTACATCTGTAAATTCCTTTAAAAACTATTTTATTTGTCAGTTTATTGTAAACTTTAAACACTTTATCATCTGAATAAATACTGAACCCTGCATCAACCAACTTTCTTAGATATAGTAAATTTTTGGATACTTTCTTTGCTGCAATTACATTTGTTAATTTAATGACTCTCTTTTCTTTTTCATTCGTTATTAGCGTAAGATCTCCTTTACTATCTATTGAAATGTTTGCAAGCTCATTTTTATTCGCGCATTTAATAACTCTATCTTTACATTTTTCAAATTTTGACAGAATAAAATTCTTATTCACAATATGATCCGTAGCACCCGAATCTGCAGTAAAATTGACTACCTCTTTTGAACTATCTCTATCTTCTATTAATTTAACCATGTATTATTTACCTTCTTCTGATTCTCCTTTATTTGCTGTTTTCGCTGATATAGGTTTCTCAGCTGGTTGTATCTTGGTTATTTTCCCTTTGTTATCTACTCTTTTTGTGCCTTTTTGCACAAATCTACCCTTTTTCTTTATGTTTTTATTAACGGTTTTATTTAAATACCTTTTTCCTCTAGCTCTGTTCGCCTGGGCTTCGGCACTCGGACAATTATCACCCTTGTGACCTCGTACTTCCTGGCAGTAGTAACAAAACCAGGCACCAAATTTTATTAGTGGACAGTCCTTTGCCATATGACCCATTCGGTTGCATCTGTAGCATTTCACTTGTTTCATGTTCTCTTCTGCAGCAGCCCTCTGTACCCTGACTTCGGGTTTCTCTAATTTTTCTTTATTCTCGTTTTTAGTCTCTGCTTCTAACTGCATCATAAAAGACTTTATTTCATCTATGTTCATTTCTTTAAGATTAGTTTGTCTTCTAATTAAATCTACATTCCTCAGCTCTGGTACATTAATTGACACAGCCTGATAAAGTGCAGATCTAATCTCTTGTTTTGTGAGGGGTACCGCATCTTCACATGATTCATATTCTCTAATTATTGAATCGAAGCGTTCACAAAAATCACTTACTTTTTCGTCTTTTCTCATTTTAATTTGATAGAGTTTAGCTCGTACCGATGCATGAGTAACGTTTACTTCACTCTTTTTATATCCTCTCAATTTCTTCAAAATTTCTTTCGGATCTTTTTCATGTAGAATCCTTTTATGATAGTTTTCATCTAAATGATTGATTATTATATCTCTAACAAGACTTTTTCTCTTAGCAACTTTTAGTTCGGAGAGATTTTCTGGACTTTCAATGTTTGAATCTATTACATCTAACAACTCGTTATTCATTAACTCAGATTTTAAATAATCCATCTAAAGATCAAAGTTGGATTTTTGCGTCAGCTTATATTCTCTTCTAATATGCAACCTTTGACTGTTCAATTCCAATTCTATAGCTCTTTTCATTGTCTCTAAACTCCTATCTTTTTCGGCTGAACAGACTGTTATTTCATTTAATTTTCTCTTTTTAGACTCTACCTCTAGTTCTTTAACCGTTTGTTTACTGTTTTCTACTGAACTTTGGGTATCTTTATTGCTTACCTCTAAACGTCTAAGTTTAACTTTTTCTTTCTCTAAGTTTAAACGGGAGACTTCCACCATATTCTCCATCATCTCGGTGGCCTTCTTCATTACTTTATCCAGCATCTGCATCGAATTGTCCATTTTCTCAATCATCTTTTCTTGTTTCTCGTAAAGTATCTTTGTCCCTATAGGTAGTACAGGACGATTTTCAGCCCATTCTCTATTCACATCTATGTTTTCTATTATCTTTGGTTTGCCGCGTTTTGGGATTGCACCCTTTGCTTCAGTCTCCTTCTTGTCTTTTGCTTCTATACGGAATTTTGAAATTACTATTTTTATTTTCTCTGAATGCATATATATATTATTCTTCTGGACTACTTTATTT
>NW_020224019.1:0-1237 GCF_003070985.1 Temnothorax curvispinosus | reverse complement strand
CCGATGGTAAATGTGACGAACAGAACCGGGATAATAGATGCAATATTTTTACTCAGTTAACGCAAAATAAGATAAATCCTAATAATGTCAAACTGTTAACTGATGATAATGCGGGGCTCGATTTCCTGACATTATGCGCAGTAAAGAAATCAGAGAAGAAGAAATGTCTTCTGAAGCTATGCCGGAAATGGATACGACTTACATTCCTGCGCCAAAACCAATTAAAGATTTGTTCAATTTTGTAGTGCTTAATATAGAAATTCTTAATAGTTTAGCTTTCTTAACGGAAGATAATTTAACGCAATGTACAAAGACTATGAAAATACTTTATCAGTACAATGTAAAGACAATGAAGATGAGAACATTTATGACGCTAATGATTATATTAATGTTGATGACGATAACGTTTTAGTGCACTATACGAAATGAGAAGAGTGTTGATAACGGTGAAAGATTCGAAGATATACTTGATGAGAGTTCCGACTCGAATGAAGCAGCAGTTTCGTATTTAAACCAACGAATTACAGATATGGAGATAATTTCGATTAACACGAATAAAGCTTCTACATCTGAAATGAAAGAAAATAATTAAATTATAACTGGCACGAACACCGTATTGTCAACTAATGACTAGAGGACCTGGAACCTGGAACCTTCCATATTTGAAAACACATTAAATGAATCATTTAGTTCAGTCGAAGACGATTTAGATTTAGAAGATAAGGATGATACAGCATTAGGAAATACAGAATCTCCAAATTTTTCAAACGTTTCTATTAATGCAGAAGAAGACTAACGTTGATATTTTTCATAACGAAGATAATGTTGCTAAAACAAATCAAGATCTATCAGCATCTATGAAACTCGTTGAACCTTATCAAATGAAAAAAATTGTAAGTTTTATAGATGAAATACAAGATGTTGATTTTAATAGCGATGATGATATAAGCGAATTTGTTAAGTATGACTCAAATAAAAATAGATCAATGCGTAATTCCAAAACAGAAGAGAGTCTGTTATCCATAACTCAAGCTATTGGCGAAATAGCACGAGGGAAAAAACATATGGAAACATCAAGGACAGTAAGTAAAGAAGAATTGACTAACGAAGAAAGTAGTAGCTGGATTTCAGTCAATACTAAAAATGAAATTAAAGTTGGGAAAAGCGATACGAATTCGAGAACAGACAATATCACGTTATCAAATATTTATTGCAATTCTGCTGCTAAAGCACGTAC
>NW_020224018.1:0-1389 GCF_003070985.1 Temnothorax curvispinosus | reverse complement strand
GCTATATAACCAAAAGATACTCATGTTTAATAACGGATTTCAAAAATTTAATCTTGAAAAATCTATCAATTATTTCCAAAAAGGTTCTGGTTTGTAGAAGCTGATAATTGTTAATTATGCTCTCCCATTTTGTTTACTTATATGACTATATAATTACGTAGCTCATTTCTTTATTGTCTTCTTTTATCCGTGAAATTACATAAAGTTGTATTGTTATATTAATTATCTTTTGTTCTAAAGCATTAAGAACAAAAAAGAATTTAGATCTCTCGATCTGATTATTTCTTGTATATACAAATTACACGTTTGCACGACCGCCATGTTTCTCTCGCGCCACAATTCGAAGTTGTAACACCTGGGGCCCGATTCTCTAACGACAAACGTATGCGTAAACTCTGCTCTAACAGAAAAGCTGCAAGCTTATTGGCTAAAAACTGTGCGATAGCCAATCAATTTGCAGCCTTTCTGTTAGAGCAGAGTTTGCGCATACGTTTTTCGTTAGAGAATCGGGCCCCTGTAGCGTTGTACATACTTCATCAGAGGTCGATACGCGAAAATCGCGAATTCGCGAGAATCACGGAAAATGTCGAACGAAATACCGCGTCGTTACGTGGAAATCAAGGCACTTGATAAACTGATTCCCGACAATATCCGGATTTTCAAATTTGGTGGGCGCGCGAGTCGGGACGCGCGCATGCGCAACCACAAGTTCGCGTCGCCCCGCCGGCCCCGCAGTGCGACGTATCCGTTCCGTGTAGCCGGTCGCGGTCGCTCCGTGCTTTTCGCGTTTCGCTGGTCAAGAAGAACCGTGCGTGCAAGCGCGCGTCGCCGGATAGCGATCGGAAGTCTCGGCTGACTGTTATGACGCGCTAATCAACGAACTGCAATGGTAATCAGTCATCATTTTGCGATATCGTGGGTGGATACGTCGCAGACGCTACGTACAGCGCACGCGCGTCCGCCATGTTCGGCTCTATCTTCGGCGCGCGTCTAGTGCACCAGTGCAGTGGCGTTCCTTCGAAGTCAGTCAAGTCACGGTCCCGTCCGTGCGGTCGCTCCGCGTAATTTCCGCGCGCGTTGCGCGCGTTTAAGTGAACTGCGCTCGTGAATGCCCAACGAAAGTATCGGGCGATCGCTGTGGTGTGCCAGTTAACGCGACACAACGGTAAATCAGAATAATCAGATGTTTCTCCGACGATATCGAGATTATCTGTAGAGGGCGCCGCGTAGGTGGAGCGGGGCGCGCAGTCGCGTCCGCCATGTTGCCTCTCGCGCCGGGTTTGCTCGGGATCGCGATCCGCGTGTATCGGTGCATCTCGTGTATGACTCGTTTCGTTAAAGAGAAACGCGCGCGCTAAACGAATGTCGCGGGTGCCGGGAGCAAAGTGT
>NW_020224017.1:0-1074 GCF_003070985.1 Temnothorax curvispinosus | reverse complement strand
AATTGGAATAAGTATTCAATGAAACTGCGTTCCGTGCGAAACATATATCGTATCTTGCGTTATTATCAAACAACTTATTAT
This sequence comes from Temnothorax curvispinosus, assembly GCF_003070985.1. Taxonomy (NCBI): domain Eukaryota; kingdom Metazoa; phylum Arthropoda; class Insecta; order Hymenoptera; family Formicidae; genus Temnothorax; species Temnothorax curvispinosus. The sequence continues at coordinate 993 of NW_020224017.1, read as the reverse complement.
TCATTTTCATGCGTTTTTATAAGAATTGTTTCTCCTTTATTTACTAATTGTTCTACTAAGTATTTTGCAACTTGGTTCTCATTGATTTGATGATTATTCTCATAAATATTCTGCGAATTATTTTTCATGGACTTGATAATTATTCTACTAAATATTTTGAATTCTTATTGATCAAATATTCGTTTATGCTAATATGAATTAATGTGTCGATCCAAACCATAAGCCTTATGAATACTATATATTGAGAAATTCTTATACTTTATCTTTTTTGTATGGAATACATGATTTTACTGAAAGAGAATTATTTGTTCTAGAGAAGATTTTGATATATGGTAAATGGTAAAAAACTAATGAAAAGTAATTGATATTCATAACTCAAAGATTGATACATTGATTCAATAACTATTTCAATTATGTTTGAACTGAACTTATATTCTTATTGATTTGCTTTATTTGTTGAACGGTCCTCTCCTGAAATTACATGCTCCTTTTTATTTTGACTACGTCAATAGAAACTATGAGATTACGTACTATAAATATTTCTTTATGATTAAGGGGATCCTATAGTGGCGGTAGTTACCGACATTTTTTCATTTTAAGGAATTTTTGAATTGGCTTTACAGAATTGCAAGTTTTTGGTCTAGAATTAAAGGACGCACAAAAATCTACATCGCGTTGTACGATTTCATATCGGGAACAAAAAAAAATTAAAAATTTTACTAATTTGGGCACATACAACTGTCATCTGACGACAATAACAAAATTACTGCAATTTATATATATATAATGACACCAAGGCGACGTAGGGACAACATATAGGAACAATATCGTGTAAATAAAACTAAGATTCAACGTCTAGAAAAAAAGATTCCGTAAAATGAAAGTTTGCATGCAGAGGCACATGCAAGTTGACAGGATGAGCAGTAAGTTGCGTGTAACAGTAGTTGCCGGATCTTTTGAGAGATGGCGCTGCAGTCGCTGCAATCTGACAAG
>NW_020224016.1:0-1880 GCF_003070985.1 Temnothorax curvispinosus | reverse complement strand
TAGAATAACTCTACAATTTTTAATAGTATTTTTTTGTTAATAAAAAAATTATTCTAATGTTAAACATATCTTTTAGCACTTATTATATATACCTATAATATAGAAATTGTTATCTTATTGTCGACATGATATATATATATATATAAACAAAATAACATATCGTAGTAACGCATCGTACGGAACTAACTCGTTAAGCGCAATCGAAACCGCGCTCTTCATTACAATCTGCCTCGATGTTGTTTTCAGTTTTTTCGTCTGCCATTTAGCACATAGCAATGAAAACCGCGGTGTGATTATTACCAATAAAAAAAAAAAAAAAAAAAAAAAAAAAAAAAAAAAAAAAAAAAAAAATGTTGCAGTCTGCCGGCCCTTTCTCTTCCACGAAATCGTCTGCCAATAATTTTCCGCGTTTCATAGCAACAAATACTTAACATTCCTATAATTTTTATCCCTGAGCTTTATCATTTTTTTTCTTGTAAAATTTGTCATTTTTGACCGTCCACCCCTGCCTTAATCTTCCTAAGCGCGCAGGCAGACTGGTCACTCAGTGTTCGGGAGTGCTAATGGAACCTCTCTAGCTATAAATATTTCATGTACCTTATACCTTGCATTTTTATGTAGCCAGCTCTTAGACTATTAGCCTCTTCTGTTAATTGACAGACATGAAAAACTATTTTCGTATCCGCCTCTTCATGCAGAGGACAGGATAACGCGACAACTTGAGTTACGAGCATTTCATGGTTAATACTTTCATAACGATAACATTTATCAAAATTTAAATACAGTACTTTATTGTTCATGAAAGCTGCTAAGTTATTTGATGCCCGGTCTCTAATAAAAAATTCTACGAGTGCCTGTTTGAAATAAACATTCTTCAGTTCTACAAAGAAATCCGTTTTCCGCGTTTGATCTCTACTGCGGATAGTGTAGGGCTGCTTTTTATGAACACCTCTTAAAGAGTGTTCGTAATCTTTAATTGATGGCGAGAAATATCTGTCACATGTTATTATAATAGTCCGAGCTGTTGTTCTTATGAGGCTTTAAAAAATTTTAGCGCTTATGTTATACCGAAATATTTTTGGACTGAGATATTTTTGGACTGAGATATTTTTGGACTGAGACATTTTGGACTGAGATATTATAGACGAGATATTTTTGCTGAGATGTTTTGGGCTGAGATAAAATGAGGGGTTACCCTATAACGCCGTCATACGCACTTTTGGCCACTTTTGTTTTTGCGGCTATAGCCGTCATCGACAGTCAACGGGTTAAATTTGATGCCTAAAACATTTATTTTATTTTCTACAAATTTATAAATTATTTTAAAAAATAGATTGTTCGTACGACTATATTAAGGACTGTTCGCCGGGTACGTCCTTAATTCTTTCTGCCCCGTCGAACGATAGCACTGAGCGTGTTTCTCAGTACATTTCTCTACGCATTATTTAGGTCGCAATTTTTACTTTGACAGGCTATATATATTTTCATTATATGGGCGATGAAGAAATGAATATAACGGTAAAAAATTCTTCCAATAACGAATCTATGGATTATAAGATAACGTTGCTTACAACGACATTTAAAACTGACTTTCTCTTTCTTCTTTTAAAATTGAAATTTGATAAAATTATCGAAAATGATGTGGATTTTTCGCTTATTGCGTTTACAGGACTCGTATTTGAAGCGATTTCAAGATAGGATAATGGAAAGTATATAAGATCTAGAATCTGGTGTCATGTAGGATTTATCAAGAATTATTATTTACACATGTACGTGTTTGGTTTTATAAATTATTATTAAATAATACCCAGTATATATATATGTATATATATATATATGTATATATATATATATATATATATATATATATATATATATAT
>NW_020224015.1:0-4940 GCF_003070985.1 Temnothorax curvispinosus | reverse complement strand
TGCGCAGGGGGACGGCCGACTCCGACTTCAACGGCTGAGCTTTCAGCATCAAGTCCACGTGATAATCTGCCAAGTCTCGTTTGTTTTGATATCGCGAAATCAAGGCGTCATAAGCTATCGCGTAGTTATCGGCGGAGAGAGGGATGTTCTTGACGACGTTCAGCGCTTCTCCTTTCAAGCAGGATATCAGATATTGATACTTCTCTATGGTAGGGACGTTCCGGTTCTCGTGAATAGAGATGTTGTATAACGCGATGAACGAGGGCCAAAGCATGAGATCTCCCGAAAATTGCGGAAGGGAGATCTTGGGCAATTTGACCAATGACGTCTGGGCCGGGGCCTGCGGGGCCGGAGCGGCTACTCGGCGCCCACAAATCTCTCGTAACACCCGATTACCGCGAAGCGCATCTCGTCAAAGTCCCGGCGAATCGAATCCTCCGTTTCGAACTCTTCATCTGAGGCGTTTTGTATTATCTTGAGGTGGGCTGCCTCAAAGTCCTCGACCAATTTGGTCACGATGGGATATTGCACGAGAAAGTTCGGTCTCTGATTTACATTGTCCGCGGCGAGCATCGACAGCTCATGAATCTCCCGCATACGTTTCACGCATAACTCGCGTTTGGTTACATTTCCTCGACTCATGATGCCCGGAATACAATCACTAGGTCAACCAAGATGACGATAGCAGCTCACTTCGATGTGAGAATATCAACAATGCCGGAAGCTAACGGTCTTCAAGTTCCGAAATGTTTGCAAAACGAAAACAACTATCTCCTTGTTATGATGACGAGTCGGCTCGGCTCGAATTTCTGTTCGAAGGCGCGACGGATATTTTCGAGAGGCTATAATAACGATTCGCACAATTTCAAAACGGCGGTAGGTTGATGCAAAATAATAGGGTGCGAGCACTGGCGGTAGAGGGGGATCAAGTAGGATAATTAACGAGGAAGATGGTTGCAAAAGATACAAAATAATAATGGTTATATTAACGATCAAAATTATCAATTAGGTTGGCACAGGTGCCCGGTTACGGCGAGGAATGCACTCAAGTATTTGTTCAAATTAAGTTTCCAGCAATACATGTTGCGCGCGGAGCTACGACACGAGCAGCGTATACAACATGAGCAGTATACACATGACACGAGCAATAATCCACGACATGAGCATCAATTACGTCAACTCTTTGCAATTGTGATTATAATTGTAATTATAATCTTTAATGAGATTACCTTGAGTACTGCAATATATTCTATACCGGGAACCAGTGCCGACGAACAGTACATTCGATCGGTGGCAATTATGTTTGCGAGAATTCCAACGATCGGAATAATATTCAGCATGTGTTTTCAATATGTATTTCGAGTCTGGCCGAAACACACCCAGCAACAACGAAAATAAGGTAACGCGTTATTATGGAACGCGAGCTTATGTAGAAAAACTGTGTACATACGCTGCCGGCCCGTGACCGAGCGTCAAGGCCGTCGACGGCGCGGCGAAAACGTATGGCCAGCCCGAGAATATTCGAGATCTGAATATTTCGGTTTCTATGTTAACAATGACGGGCTTTAACTAGTTACCGCGTCAATTGCGCAATTTACGATTAGTACAAATAACGGCGATGGAACGTGTTACAACGAGCGAGAGAATTGCGAGCGAGAGATATCGCGCGAGATCGTGGATTCACGCGAATATTCTCGTCGCGAATTAATTAGATTATTAACACGCCACGCGTTACTGCAATTCGCGTTAATGCGAATAACAGCGGCGGAACGTGTTACGACGAGCGAGAAGTTCACGCGAGTATTCTCGCTGCGAATTGAGAATTGCGAACGAGAGATATCGCGCGAGACTAAAGATTATTAACACGCCGCGCGTTACTGCATCTCGCGACTATAAGAACAAACAATTAAGCGTATTCACGACAAAGGCAGATAACAGCAATGGCATGGTTGCGACCAGAGAAGTTCACGCGAGTATTCTCGTCACAAGGAGTTGCGAACGAAAGATATCGCGAGAGACTACCACGCGCCACGTGTTATCGCGATGCGCGATTACAAGAATGTGCGAAAATTAACAAGTTAATGAATGATGCGACGTGAGCGAAAGGTCGGCGGTAATTTTCTAACGCGAAATCCGGCTCGAAGGACCAATGCACGGGGGGGTATGAGGCGCTCCCCGGATTTGCGATTGGTCAACAAAATTTCTCGAAGGACCAGAGGGCCCGTGCCCTCGCGAAAGCGAATAAAGCGAAGCAAGCAAGCGAATATCAAAAAAGATGCGTGGCGACTCACTGTGTCGTTGCCCGGCGCCTCCTGGGTGTCGACGTCGTCCTCCCGTTGGCGAGATCTCTGGCGTGCAAGGCGAAAGCATGCAACAGTCCGGCATGGCAAGCGGGCACGGATAGGCAGGTATAGCAAGCAGGCACAGATAGGCAGGATAGCAAGCGATTAGGCCTTCGTGGTCTGCGATGGGCGACCGAGCACTCCGAGTTTGCACATGCGAAAAACGGTAACGTGTGAGCTTCACGACGTTCGACTGATGAGTCCCTGCCGTAAGACGGCTGGCCAAAAATGTGTTTGCCGTAAGACGGCTGTCTTGCGAATATGTGTGTGTGTGCCGCACGGCGGCTTGACGAAAAGTTCTGCGGAGAGGTGTGTCCTCTCCGACTATTTGACGTTGAGTCCCTCTCTTCCGTTCTCCGGCTCGCGCACCTGTGAAGTACGGCGCGAGCGAGTACCAAATTCTTCCCATAATGGGGGATGCCACCCGCGGGCGGGCAGCACGAGTCGGGTGAGTCGCGCGAATATCGACAAGTGTACTAATCGCGATCCACCGACGTTTCGCTAATAGGCGCGATAATTCAACCCGGTATAACTAATCAATACAAAAACCGTACAATTAACAATGTGAAGCGGCAACACGAAATCGATCCTATAATTAGCTACTATTTACACTATGATACACGGCGGTGCGCTAAACAGTGATAATTAGATTATTGTTTATTTTGTTAGGTGATTGTTTAATGTTTTAGTCTGACTAATGTTTAATGTTTTAGTATGTTAAATGAACATTAATTATCATGTTTCTTGATATTTATCTTCTTCTTTCGTAATAATCCGTTCCGAAGAAGACTAACTATAGTCAAAACATTAACCGTGTGCATTATTTGTATAATAAATTGTTTTTATTTTAATCCAATATCCCTTTTTTGGTGCTCGTGATTTGGCAAATTTAATAAGAGTAAAAAAGACACTATAAACTACCTTTTTTTTCTTGATAGTTAATATTTTACTATTATTATGCATTTAAATATTAAATTTAAATATTATGCCAAAGATAATGTTTTTAATATGACTTTTTTTCTAGATAAAAAAGCATATTGGCCAGAACAGGTATTTCTGTACATTACATTTACAAATTTTAGTTTTTATGTTTATAAATATTTATTTAATTAATTAATTTTATGTTTAATTTTTACGGTACAAAAACTACGGAACTACATGATCATACGCGATCTTATGTTTAATAAAATTTATTTATTAATTTGCAACTTTTTGTAAATATAATTGCAATATTTATAAATATAACAATTAAAACTCGTAAATATAAACATAAATGCATCGTCGATTTGCCAACTCGAGACTCGGCACTCGGCGAGACATGAGAGATGAAAGGCGATACCCGAAATGCGTGGCTTCTAACAGCTCAAGAGAGAAGGAAACAGCAGATCGTATGTCTGCCCTTCTCTCCCCGCGCGAAGCTTGCCGAGAGCCGAGCGTAACACTGCCAGAGGAGGGGCTTGCGCGACCCAGCACACCCCCTTTATCTGAGTAGTTCGGACACGAACCATAGCACGGATACGAACTCATGTATCGTTACCCGAGATCTCACTGATCGTTACCAGAGAGAAACCTGAGAGCGGCCACCGGGATCATTCCGTTCCAGCGGACGTATACTGACGCAGCGCCTGAGAAAGTGGACGTCAACTTATACGTCGTTACGCTCGGTAACGGTACACACATGGTTCGTGTCCGTGCTATGGTTCGTGTCCGAACTACTCAGATGGAGGGGATATGCTGGTCGCGCAAGCCCCTGTGGGGAGCATTAATGAGTTCCGTTACCCGGTGAGCTACGGTGCAGAGCGGTGCAGGCGAGCGCGCTACGTTACCGTCACGGTCGATAAAAGGTTTAAATACAGAACCGCAAACGCGTAAAAATGGTCAGTCACGCTGTATTGCTCGCGCGTGCATTTGATTAAAAAAACATTTTTAATACAATTTGATGCACACAATTAATACGTATTACATACAATATAACAATCATAGATGATTATGTAATTATAATTGTATTGTGCATCTGTAACTATTATTCCACCGACTAAGTATGTGTTTACTGGAATAATATAATTATAGATCATATGATAATTATAATTACAACATAATTACCTATAATTATTCCATTGCATATGAAAAATTATTTCGCGATATTTTATAATTTTTACGATGTCGTATTATTTTCAGTATCTTATTTATAAGTAAATAAAATATTAAAATTAAAAGCTAAGTAATGTTACGGCCGATATTCCGAGCAATATTAAAGTATTAATAAAAAGCTAGGTATATATACATTTTGAATTATAATTATCGAGTCAACGTTTCGACTTGGTCTTTCTCAGGGCATTACATTCAAACTTACAAGTGATATAAATAAAAATAATAATAACTGTTGAAGTTCACATTATCAACACTGAAAATTATAGTCATCGCCGATGGAACGATTACGACACGCAAAAGAAATAAGGTCAAAGCCAACTTCGAATTAAACGCCGTCACAGGCCACATAATTACAATAATTGTTACCGATTACAATAAATCCTGATCTGAGTTGCAGCTGACGGAGGTGCTAATTTCGTGCATTTTCTGTATATTTTAAAAGGTTCT
>NW_020224014.1:0-1442 GCF_003070985.1 Temnothorax curvispinosus | reverse complement strand
ATACATGTAGTTATTTTATACGTATTTTAGTAATTAAAAGTTTATTGTATATTTTAGAACATATTAAACACATACATCGACATGAATAATAAACCCGACTCAAATCTCAACGAGGATTTATGCGAGGCGCAAAAGGAAATAGACACGATTATGTTGTGTTTGTTGTACAGTGTAACAAGTAGAACAATGACAGGCCCTGCTAGAGACGCAATAATAAAACTTATTACGGGTAACATTCATTGCGTAACTATGTTAGACTGGGCCAAACGATTTGTCGAACTTCGTGGTGTGCAAAGATTAATGGAGGTAGCCAGTGAAATGGAGGAATACAATTCTGAGTCTTTGCTAAACATCACGTCTTCCACGCGAACTATAACCAGTGTGTGCTTAGCAATGGTATATAAAAACGTTTGTAAGAACTATGATGATGAGAAAACATTTACCAACGCCATTGATGAATTTATTGAAGATAAATTGCATTCGCCTGACATACAATCTAAAGTATGAATTTTATAACTTTTGATCTTTTTTATCATTTGAATTGTTTCAAAATAAAAAGCCGAGTATCTTTTTTTTACTATAGCCTATTTGAGCAATTAAAAATTAAAAAAAAGTAATAATGTCAGAAAATTTTTTTTCAATTGTTGATATTGTATATATTCTGTGAATTTTAAATTAAAATACGATTATATCAGTTTAATCAAAATTTACCAAAGAATATGACTTTGTCATTTGTAGTATTTTCTGAAATGTAATTTACCAGAAATTTTTCCTATTTTCTATCAAAATTAAATAACACTGTAGCCTTCTTGATTTTAAATTGATATTTTTTCACGAAACGTAAAACTTAATAGCTCATCGATTCTTTTACAGGTGCGTGTTGTAGTTGCGATAACAACCTTATTATTCGGCCCGTCAGATGTTGGAAACGTAGTTGTGGCTAAAGAAGGGATTTTAGAGATGATCCTCGTTATGGCGGGAACGGATGATATATTGCAGCAGACAGTGGCTCTCGAATGTATCGTTGCCGCTGTGACCAGAAAAGACAAGGTCGACGCGATCATAAACCGAGGTGTGAATATATTGAAAAAGCTGTGTCAATCTAAGGATGATTCAATTCGGGTTCGAGCGTTACTGGGTTTAAGTAAGTTAGGTAGTTCCGGAGACCCAGACGCGACTATCAGACCGTTTGCAGATGGAGTGACTAAGGAATTAGCCAAGGCTTGCAGACGATTGTTGATTAATCCAAAGAAAGAAAAAAATATGAGAAAATTGGCCATAAAAGGTCTGTCATATCTTACTTTTAACGCCAAGATCAAAGCGGAGTTGATCGAGGATCAAGAAGCCATTCATACGATGATCGAGATTGCCAAGACTGGTGATCAATCGGTTCTATTCGGCGTGCTTACGACGTTGGTGAACTTGTGCAACGCTTATGACGA
>NW_020224013.1:0-3539 GCF_003070985.1 Temnothorax curvispinosus | reverse complement strand
TTTTGCCGTAAGCCGTCACCAACCGGCGACGCGGCATAACATAATTTGGTGGCAGCGGTGGGATTGACCAAAGCACCAGGACAACTAGGAAAGACAACAGCAAGCCTGCCTAAGGTACGCAAATAATGTCTACCAGTTAACGCTGAGTACGACTAACAAGGAAGGAAATAAGTACGGTGGAACACCTGTGGATTGACCAAGAATCAGATCGACCGGCGGAAATAACCAAGGTACAGAGCGACCAAGGTATCAACAACGGTACTGAGCCAAAAGGGATCGATCAAGGCATCCTCAAGGACACCAAAGAACGAAAATAAAATAAAAGGCCAACACCCAAGGCCAAGTGCAAACATCCAGAGGACCAGCGGACGACGCCAAGCAGCGGACAACGCCAAAGCAGCGGACGACGCCAAGCAGCGAGCAACGCCAACGCAGCGGACGACGCCAAGCAGCGGACAACGCAGAAGCAGCAAACAACGAGAAGCAGCAACTGCGTTCGACAACCAGCATCTTACTTCACGCCAGGGCCAGCCGCAAACAACGGAGCCTGCGAGCGACCATGCGAGCCGTACTTCTAATGTAAGTCGAGAAAATTTACAATTGTACTACGCGTGAATGTCGAGAGAAAATAGTCCTCCCCGAACGCCGATAACCAATGCGTCGTGGTTAATCAACAAATTTTCACCACGGGTAAATAGTCCGCGCGCGACAACACAAGCGACTTTAGATAACGTTCGTGTAGCATTAGAAACGCGACACTCGGACAGCGAAACCGAGTTACCGGAAAACGTTGTTACTGAGCGCAAGTTTCCGTTTGGTGAGATTGACGAGAGTTTATTCTCAACCGACCCCATTGACCGGACGGACGAAAAACCGCGTAAAAGCAGACCATACGTTAGCCGAACCCCTAGCAGAGTATCCTTGCGACGAGAATTTTCATTAACCTCTTACGAGAGCGATATATTCGACCCTAGCGAATACTATCGGGAAAACGGCGAAGAGACGCGAACGGAAAAACTCCTGTTAGAAGAACGCACTCACACAAACCAGTCACAAGCGCAAGTTAAGGAAATCGAAATGGCACAGTCACAATCTGACGCACAGTACGCACCGCTATCTATGGAAACGCACGACGTAAGAGAAATATACAATTTATTACGGGAAATGCAGAAAATGCAAGAGGAATCGCGTATAGAAATGCGTGACGAAACGCGCGAATTACGAGAACGGTAATAACACTAGAAAATAGTGCACGAAACAGCGACCAAGTAGGAGCCGGAAACGGAAGATATTCGAGCGAAAATTACGGACGGACGGAACACGATATAAGAAATCGGCGTAGTTCTATACCGAATTCTATAACGTTAAAAGAAGCACGAAGCATGATCCCTGAGTTCGATGGGACGTCGCGACAAAAATTACAAGAATTTATAAACGCGTGCACATATGCGGTACATAATATACAACCTACAGACAAAGAATCATTAGTACAGGCGATTTTATACACAAAATTAAAAGGAAAGGCAATGCAAGATTTTGAAACGCGAGATATACAAACATTCGCTCAATTAAAGCAACAATTAGAAGATTGCTATCAAGCCAAGCAGAGCACTACCCATTTGCAGATTGAGTTTAATACGCTCAAGCAAAAGCCAAACAAAAGCGCACATGCTTTTGGGCAACGAGTCGATCTACTAGCCATGAAGCTATATGACGCTATGATAGAAGGAGAAGATCACTCCAGTATGTTTAAACGCGCGATCCAGCAAACGATACAAAAACAAGCTTTGATTAATTTTCAAATAGGATTGCGCGACGAATTAAAAATACTTGTACGTTCGCAGCGATATGCGACGTTACAAGAAGCCATAACGGGAGCGAGCGCGGAAGAAAAGCTCATAGGGCCGACCGCGACAAAAACGGGCGCCTCGCTATACAAAAATAAGCCAGGATATACGAGACAGCCCCAAAATCAGAGCGTACAATGTTTTAAATGCGGAAAAACTGGTCATTATGGACGGGAATGCCGAAGCCAAGGAAACGCATTATCTAAACCTAGTAAACCTGCACAAGTAAATGCACTGCAAAAATATTGCAATTATTGCAAAAAATCGGGGCACAACCGAGATGAGTGTTGGACATTAAAAGGGCGAAGCTACACCCCCAACACCAATAAATCTAGAAAAAACGAAAAAAGACAACAATTGAAAGTGCCGAACCGAAGGAAGAACGCTGACTCTGCAAGCAGCGAAGACGAGCAAGAGGAGGTGAGAGGAAAACAACCACGACCTGCCTCAGAATATCGGGTTACACATATCAAAAGTGTGCCATACGGCCGTACGAAGCCAGAACTGTTATTAACAAGATTACCCACACGAGAGGTAAAACCCGGAGCATCGAATATGCTATATGACTCTGGTTCAACAATTTCATTAATAAAGCTAAACGCGTTAAAAGATGACGCCCTAGTCTATGAAGATCGCATAGCTCTCACCGGAATCATGGGACACAAAATACACACACTCGGAAAAGTGTATGCGACCATTGAAACAAATAAATTAAAAATTAAACACGCATTTTATGTGGTAGGAGAAGACATGGCCATAGAATACGATGGAATCCTAGGAATAGATTTCCTACGGAACCACGCCGCATCTTGCGATTACAAGCAAATGCAATTAAAAATAAAGGAAGAAACTTTCAAATTGCACCCGTATGGAAAGGTCACACTAAAGCCTCGCAGCGAGACTATAATAGAAGCAATTACGGATAAAAATGAAGAAGGTATCGTACAAGCAAGAGATGTGAAACCAGAAGTTTATATTGGAAACTGCCTAGTGAAACCGGAGAATCATATTTGCATTGTAAACGTAATAAATACTACAGACAAGGAAATTGAAATACCGATTCCATAAGTTACGCTGAAAGAACACAATTACGAAATTATACACAAAGCCGAAAAAGCGAATGTAAACGCCGACGCACTGAGCCGCAATGTAAAACGAGACGAAGTTGCCGCAGAAGAAGAACCGAAAATCCACACGATAAACGAGGATAATTCCAACAAAGAGGAAGCAAGAATATATACAGAAGAAGAAAAGAAGCAGATATTATATGAGTACCATGATGCACCTATAGGAGGGCACCAAGGCGTCGAACGAACAGTAAATAGAATCCGGTTAAATCATAACTGGCGCGGATTGACGAAAGACGTCGAAAAATATATAGCTAAATGCGAGCTATGTCAAAGAAATAAGTTATCGCGGAAAAATAAAGTACCGTTGGTAATTACGGACACACCTACCAAGCCGTTCGAGAAATGTGCTATGGATATTGTAGGGCCACTTACGATTACAACGAATGGAAATAAATATTTGTTAACATTTCAAGATAATTTAACGAAATATAGTAAAGCGATACCAATTCCAAACCAAGAAGCAAGTACAGTAAGTAAGCAATTTGTGACAAAAATTGTCTTAGAGCATGGAATTCCAGAAAAAATTCTGACCGATCAAGGCACGAATTTTTTGAGCGAGGTA
>NW_020224012.1:552650-576355 GCF_003070985.1 Temnothorax curvispinosus | reverse complement strand
TCCTGTTCCTATTGCCTGTTGCCTGGCATTGTGCAAGGGGCTTTATACCGGCCCTATCTTTTTCTATTTAACATCAATAGAAAAAGAGATTTTTCATTTTTCACGTTTCCACCCTAGGGGAAAAGATTCATGATTGACCCCCTGAGATTCAGTTTTAAGGTCTGTGTGTCCACGATGCTAGAAGGTGTAAAGGTGAAATTTCATGGGCAGTGAAAAGCAGCAGCAGATCGTACTGATTGGCTACAAAATAGAAAAGTTCTCGAGTTCCTAGAACTTCCTTATTTTGTAGCCAATCAGTACAATCTGCTGCTACTTTTCACTGCCCATGAAATTTCACCTTAATGCTAAGACTCCATAGACGCGGAAACGCCGTGCGGTAGAGTGCGTTGACCAATCAGAAGGCTGCCGCAAGTCGCCTGCGGCAAAATCAAAATTTGTGATTGGTCAACGCACTCTGCCGCACGGCGTTTCCGCGTCTATGGAGTCTTATGGAGGATTCACATTGCGTCCGATCACGTCCGATGTTCGACGTACGACGATCCGACATCCAATAACAGAATTTATTATTAGAGACAAAAATTTCCTATTGGATGTCGGATCGTCGTACGTCGAACATCGGACGCAGTGTGAATCCTCCATTAGCATAAGTGCCCATCTACAATGAGGTTCTTCACTAACTTTTGCTCCCGCACAGGGGAGCCACTGTGCCTGGTAGCTAACGGCGCAAATTTCAAAGCAGCGAAAAAATAAAAAAGAATTGTAATAATAATAAGTGGCGAAAAATACGCATAGTGGTCTGTGGAAAAATTAAAAAAAGAGCTCCGTTCTCGGGGAACAAAAGTAACGGGGAAAAAGAAGGATTTACAAGATCGGTAAAATAGATCGTCAATATAGGTTATTATGTCTAATATACTCTTTACCCGGCGAACCAAATTGTAACAGAGTTATTTCCGTTAATGAATGCGAACAAACATTATCGATTGACATACAGTCATAATATTTTTATTACAATACAGATTTTTCCCATATGTTAACACGTGGTGTTTGAAACTCGCGCGGAATACTACCCACGTTTGATATGGTGCTGCACTCTATGCTAGCTTTCACTGAAGAACCTCATAGGTGTTTTAAACCCTTAAGCCCTAAGAAATTGACCAATCACAGTCGATTATTCTCCTCAAATTCGACTGTGCGTGGTCACGTCTACCACACACCAACACGGCCATTTTGAGGGGCCTAGCACCCTAGCCCCTAGTTGGCCAAACTCTGGATTCTAGGGACTCTAGTCAGTGTGAGTGATACTGATCACGACTCACGAAAATTCCTTTGATTAGCTAATATCCCATCTTGAGAGCTGTTGAGAGCCCCCACCTGAAGACTAGCCAATCAGAGTACGTCTCTTTACGTGGATACAGCCTGAGGCTGGTTTCACATGGGGCGTAAGATGCGTATGCGTAACTTGCGTCAGCCAATCAAATCGTCTCAGTATTTAATCGTATCATACGCGTATAGTAGCTGAGATGATTTGATTGGCTCACGCAAGTTACGCATACGCATCTTACGCCCCATGTGAAACCAGCCTGACTAATGAATACCGGCCCTAGTCCTAGAGAAAAAAACGTCAACACTCAATCGCGTGGGTCGAAAAATTCTATGTATACATACATATGTATGGACACTGTATATAGTCCAGTTTGTAACTACACGTGATTTATTCACCACCTGAAGTATTCAATGATATTTTTACAAACCTTGATCAATACGGCGTAACTTGGCACGCTTGTTTAAACCTTTAATTATTTAAGGTGTGTAATGAAACGTGTTTGTTTATTTAACCTGCGTCTAATAAACAAATGTTGACTTTATTGTTGGTTCCCTTCACGCGAATATCCGTCCATGCTTTATGTGTCGTTGATTTTACATTTTATCGCGACTAATATTGTCTTGGTTGATCACGTTTAACTAAACATGCGTGTTAAAATGAAGACGTAATAATATTGGATACGTTATATTTGAATAAAGCTCGGTAAAAAGCTACGTATGTGTAGCTCGATGTATCACGTCGTGTTGATTGTTTTCAATGGGCGCGTAATAAACACCATCAAGGCCCAAGGGCAACATCCATTATCCATCTGTATACGATAGAGATCCTCTTTATATTAGCATTTCTTTTCTGATATAAAGAAAAATCTCCCCTGCAACACAGTAATAAATACGAACGATACGAGTGATAAATAATCTCTTTAACAAATATTGCATATTTTTATATTGTTGTGTGTCAGATGTCTGGAAACAAGTGTCGTAATTGCGGATCTACCGATATTGAGACTGATCCGGGACGTGGTGATGCGATTTGTACAAAATGTGGTTTTGTACTGGAAGATTCGGTTATTATTAGTCAAACAACTTTTGAGGAATCATCCTCTGGTAAAGTAATGGTACTTGGGCACTTTGTTGCTAACGATAGCACAGGTAGTGCTACAAATTTCGGTGCACGTAAGTCATTTATATAATATTATACGTTGTACATTGTAAGTTTCCATTCTTTGAAAGATGGTAAAATATTCACAAGTATGGGTGTTTTGCTTGTAGCTTATTATGTTAATGGAAAAGAATCTAGAGGAATTACCATACAAAATGCACGGAAAGGTATAACGCATATTTGCCAGCAATTACGGTACGTAACTTTTTATAATGTATTTGCGCAATGAAATAAAAAATATTTCATTGAACGATTATTTTTCATAAATCCGAAACTTATGTATTTTAGCTTAAATCAAAATTGCATCGACACATCTGTCAATTTCTACAAAATGGCTTTGAATCATAATCTGACACGTGGAAGGAAACAAGCTCACAACCAGGCTGCCTGTGTATATATTACCTGCCGTATTGAACAAACTGAATGTATCCTTTTGGCAAAATAGCGTAAAAAAGCAAAATGCATAATATTCCAATAGTGTGAAAAAGATTAATTCGAACCAATCTCCATTCTCATGTTTTTTCTAAGCGTGCAAACATGTTTTTATCGAGTATTTACGCATGCATTAATGCATACGTAGATTGCGTATCATCTCTATTAGGTTGTCCACGTAGAGCTCACGTTGAACAACCTACGAAAGATCAAGTATCAAGTATTGATTCTTAACGGCTTACATGTATGTATATATAGATATGCTCATCGACATCAGCGATATTCTTCATATTTGTGTTCATGAACTTGGACGGACGTACCTGCGATTTGCTCAAGTTCTACATATCAACATACCGACAGTGGGTAAGTAATTTGCATGATATATAATTACATATAACATTTATTTTTCTCTCTTGCTCAATATAGTACGTGCACAATTAAAAACTCGCGCGCGTATGTATGTAAAAAGGATAATTTATCTCGAGAGATAAATAGAGACCGGTGTATGTATGTATGTATGTATGTACAACGCGGTATATGAACGGGATAAATTTTGTTTATAGAACTAAAATATAATCTTGATAATAATCTGTGTGAGTTTAATATATACCGGCATACATAAATTGATTTTTTTTTTATGAATGAATATATAAACTGCGAAATCACATCTGAAAGAATATCCAACATATATTATATTTAAAATATATTTAAATGAACTGACTGGTTACAGTGAGCATTATTTTAAATCCATGTATCATACATGTGTATTATTAAAATCGATACTATAAATTAAAAACCTTAAATATATATATATATATATATATATTTTTTTTTTTACATATTTTATTCATAAAATTTCCACGTTTTAAAACAGATTTTTTAAATTATAACATCGTAATATCTGAAAAAGAGACCGTAAGTGGTTACTTTTTAGACTTTTCATTATATTTGACATTCCGAGGATTTTTTTAGTTTTTTATACAATTGCTACAATAATAAAATAATACATCAGCGATAAAGTCGCAAAAAGATGTTGTGTATACTCGATATTTTTTAAAAGATTGCCAAGTTTCAGGATATTAAATTAAACACATTGATTACATTTAAACATATTTTCATAACGTCATTTAACAGTACTCACAACTTGATAATTACATGCGCAGTGACAAAGCATTTATTTACTTTTCACACATGGATTAGTTTAGATAATATCCTTTACATTAGGAGAGTATCAATATTTCAAGTATATTTAGTCAAAACGATATTACGCGCTCTCTGACACACAGACCTCTTTTTTCTTTATACTCTATTATTATCCTAGATATATATTTACAATGTTTAAATAACCATCTTCTTTCGTACACTCGATACAAGACAAAAATCAACGTCATCGCGCAAATCGAGCAAAATGCTGCATCAGTTAGATATGCATAGAAAAATAGATGTGCTCTTTTCCTAAGGTATTTACACAAGTTTACCAACGAAACGGGTAGTGATAATGTACGGAAAAGATATTTTGGAAATTCTTGGAAATGTCACAACTAAATATATTTATTTACACGGCCAATAACGTTACGCAAACAGATATTAAAACGTCAAAAGTCTAGTACAAGCGCTCTAAATAACGAGACGTTAATTTTAAATATATATTACGTGTTACTTTCAACGTGCACAATATAACTGTACATACTATCTTTGCCCTCTACGAAAATATACGTTCCAAGTGAATCACGTTAGTATCGCACGTGCATATTAAAATTTGATATCGCTTTTGGATTTAAAACATTTTTATTTATAGCATTATATTTCAATCGCATATTCTTTAAGAAAATTACGTGACAATAATGTAATAGTACGTTTGGTGCGTAATCTAAAAATTTAAATAGATATATACAAGTTTCAATGAATATACATCTCATTACGTAATTAACAGACACGAGACGTCAAATAAGATTCACGTAATATTTCTATCTAGGAAGAAGGATACGTTCGCTGAAACATTCGCAACATTATAACGTAACTGTATTTACAATATAATAGAAAAAATACTTTTCTTCAAGTAGAATCGATACGGTAGCTGTGTATCTGAAAATATTAGATACGACACATCTTGTTCTATTTATCTCTACGTGTAAGTATTATTCTTCAGACGTTCCCAAAAAGTGTACTCTATCTAGACGTTGAATATATTCCCGAATATTGAGTATTTGACAACTATTTCGATTTGAAAGAATATTCATATCTGACGTTAAATCTGAATACTTGTGAAATACACCGTCCTTCCTCTCACATACGTCTCGAGAACTTTATCCGCGCGGATTTTATTCCCACGGAGTGATGAATGTTATCTAAATGTTTCTTTCGTGCAAGCCAGCAATTAAACCATAAGCTCTGTCGCGATCTTCTGTCAATCGTCGGATGGTGGCCCGTAGAAAATTAATTCGGGAATTTGTCCTCCTTGGACACCGGTACCGTTAGTGCTTTCGGAACTACACTGAAACTGAAAGTTTACACTGCCGACTGTCGCTTCCGACATACCTTCTTGACCGAAAAAACTCAGTTCCCCACCGTCTAATATTGCACTTGCCGTGTATGAACATTCTGGCTCGATTTGTATTGGATTCTCGAAATATACGTGAAACGTGTTACTCGAGCCGTCGGAGAAAAACTTGGTGTTATTCTCTGCCAGAACATTCCCGAGTCTCTTAAGTTCTATCTTGACGTTATAATCAGCAGCACCGGATGAGCTTCCGTATAGCCCAAAACCCACCACAAATATTCTTTTATCAACACTGAATTGAATTGAGTCGCAACGACCTCTGTATCGCCATTGATTTGACCTATATGCGCAGGATTGGAATCTGTGACAAACCTGCAAATAATATGTATTTTTTTAATTATCCAAACGTGTAGCCAGTTATAACCAGTATTATATATATTTAATGCCAGTTATAGTCGGTATCGTGTGTATATTTAATGCCACGGATATCGATAGCGCGCCATCGTCCTAATATGTATCAACCATCAGCCTCTGTTTTGACCGTACTATATGATTATTTGTTAGAAACGGATATAGCAGATATTTATTTGAAACTTGCTCACACAAAGTCTCTTATCTTCTCGATAATAAAATGACATAATACAAATGCGACCCAGGGGTGAGGCGCTTTATATTTTGTAACTTTTCAACTATACTACGTGATTTTTTCACTTACCTGAGTTTTCAGCCCTTGACGTGGCTTGGTAGGAAAACAAAGTTGTGGCTTATTACTGGCCGTAAAATGCAGAAACAAGTCGATTGTTTCTTGATGCGTTAAGATTCCTGTCTGTGCCGCACTATTTGCAAACTCTTCGAGATTCATAGCGGGAAGTCTAATTAAATACAAGGCAGATCCTAAAAATAAAAAAATATGTACACCCACATATACACGTGTACATTGATTCGTTTTGAAAAGAAAAACCGGCACTCTTACCCAACAATTGCCTTTGATTGGCGGGAATAGGCTCGAGATCTTGCCGTATGCATTCCGCTGAGGCCCATCTTAATGCAGCATCCCATATGTGGATTTCTTTGCAGTTTAGTGTCTCTCGAGATAAGACAGATTCGAGTGTATGAATATCAATATCCACAAAACCGTCAGATCTTAGGGCCATTTCTGCCTGTCACACACAATAGATTTGTATTACTTTATTAATATTGATGTTTGATCGCATATATAATATCATCGCGCATCCGTGTTACTTGATATAATGTTGTTGTTTGATGGCTATAATGTATACATAATCATTTCAAAGGTGTAACATGTGAATTATTTGTAATAAACCTTGAGAAAGCTTATGCATTTAATCAATATTTCACATATTATAATTTTATATAGAGTATAAACGTGTGTACGCTACATGGTATATTCCATCTTTTTCTCTCTTTTATATATACATATATATATGATATATATGCGCCGTCACGTTCTTCAAGATAATTTTTATACGATATTCGTATGGCATTATAGTACGTTGACAACTAAAATCTTTCCCTCTTCGAGTACGTCTCTTCGACGGAAAGGGAAACGGAAAGTCGTTCACATTTTTATTCTTATTTAACTTGTTCGCGTTAAGGCTTGTAATAAAGCTAAACAATATATATGATGTGTGTATGAAGAATTATGAATGGGTGTTGAAATATTACGTGAAATATTTTTATGAAAACGGCTATTAAGAGATAATAATAATAATATTAATAATAATAATAATAATAATAATTGATTATGGGGAAATTTAAAATCAGAAAATATATAAATATATAAATATTTCATAATACTAGTTGTAAAATATTTATATATTGTACATTATACATATATTGTGTGTGGAGGGAATTGTGTCGCTACAAAATCGGTCATAAAATATAATAAACATTTCCATTGTTTACTTGAAAAACGACCAATTTTATTCAACGTGCTTCGCCTTGATTAATCGTTACACTTGATACAAAGTATGTGAAATTATTCTTGATAAAATTATTTAATATTAATAAATAACATTGTATATTCAAAAAATTTGCAGTCTTTTTCATAAATCAAAACAAACGTCAACTATAACGTAAACATGTGCTACATACATTTATATTGGTGTATAAACTCATTGTACTCGATAAAATGTTGTTTAAAAACAAAAAAATGTAGTAAAAATCTATCAAAACTATTCTCACACGGATTGATTGTTGAATAATGTAATCTTTTTAATGCTTGCCGCAATATATATATATATATATATATATATATATATGTATATATTTAGAAAACCTGCCACGTATTTTTATTCGAAAAAAGGCTTAAAACACATACAAAAGTTGCATCACCCCGTGCGCACCTTCTCCAAAACTTATATTTACGTGATACGTGAACATTAAAACTCGAACGCTATCATCAGGAGACACTACGCTATACTTTCAAGACATCCTTAAATAACGTAACGTATACCACGCGGGTACGTAACAATAGCATAAATGTCATTTTTTTTTTTTTTTAAATAAAAATCATTTATAGCGATCAACATTGTTATAATACAAATCCAGCTGTAAAAAGAATAAAAAACAAATAATAATATTTTTCCATTTAACCACGTTACACGCACGTGTATCAAGAGATTCAATACAACTGAATATATATATACACATATAAATCCATCGACTTTCGTTCACTTTTACTTAGCTGATTACTCGCGTGATATCTGTCGCTGTGCTAGAAACATTGTTATGGTTGCTTTTACCGCGCTCGTATTCGTCTATTAACGTATCCTGATACATGATATTTTGTGTGACTTCAATCTGATCTACGTTATTGTCCGGAAATAAAGGTTCACTTCGTGTTCGGAATAGCGAGAGAGACAAATGCTCATCCGCGAGGACGTTTGTACAACAATCATTTTCCGAGAGACTCAAACAGTGCGGCACTATCGATAATCCGCTCTTGAAACTTTCGCACGTGTCATCGTTCACGCCGCCGTTGCTTTTACATGCTGCACGTCGATATCGCAGCGTGTCGACGTTCGTGTCATAAACGCAAGAACGTAAACTCGAAATGTGCGTGACCGAGTCGCTAGAGGGTCGACTTGAGTAATCTTCGAGCGTTCTATCCAAGTTCTTGTCGCTCAAAGTAATGGTTCTTAGCGTCCGTTGCATTTGACTTACTTGTGCATCAATCACCTCCCAGCAACGTTGCATGAGATTGGGTTCTTCAAACAGGCGAGATTGACTCAGAAGCAGGCACGCGTTCTTCGCCGTGAGACTCGTTTCCAGATAATTGACACACGCCCGTGCCAAGTGTGGAACTATATATTTTTTCGCGACGTATAACGTCGCTAGAACTGTATCTGCTTCTAGCTGCACTTCGTCGCAATACATGTACCTAAAACAAAACGTATATCGCACGACCATTACAACACAAAGGACAACTTTCCGTATGACGCATAATGAATATCGACAAATATTACATAATGTACGTTTCTTCTGATCTTCCGATACGAATGGTTGTTTACTACCTGCGGTTTACGTCTTCTTTTAATAATATACGACAATATAGTTCCTAAGATCTAAGGATCTTGTTCAACAGACTTGTTCAACGCGAATATATAAAGAAAAGAATATCAATACGTTTACATTTTATACATTTTGTTTGCCCGGTTGCGCTTACCTCAACAACGCGAGAAAGGCTGCTGGTTCAACGTCAGGCACTTCTATGTCTCTTTTATTTTCTGGTAACCCTCCGTAGAACATGGCATAAAATACAGAACTGCCAGTAGCGAGGACATATTTATGTGCTGGTATCGTTTGTGTGTGACCTATAGTATTGATATACGAGATGTGTATATAATATCTTTCTCTGAATAACGTGTACGAGTTGAAAGAGGAAGACGAAGGTAAAAACGTTCAACAAGTACCTGGACTGCCAACGATAAATATAATATCAGCCATAAGATGATTATTAAACATCGCCGCGTTTCGTTCTCGAACTGTAGGTTTTGTCGCTTGCCAATTGGGATCTTGGGTACAATCTCCGGGTGATAGTAAATTTACGTGGGTCACGGGTGAAGATAAGGAAGACAGAGGCGATGCAGGTGCGCTCAATGGCTGATTCACGGTGATTCCTTCGCGTTGTAAGACGATAGACGAGGAGAGTGGACTCACCGATGGTGGTGAATCTGATGTATTACTTGGAGATTCCGCTAGAATTTAAAGAAAAAAGTCAACTTTCTATCACGTCACACACACAGATATACACATATCAAATATATTAAATATTATTAAAATTGAGAAACATTATCAGGGTGAAAACTTGGAAATCGCCCACATATAACGCGCGCGCACGGGTGTGTGTGTGTGTGTGTGTGTGTGTGTGTGTGTGTGTGTGTTGCCAATAAGGCAAGTGATTGTGCGATACATCTCAAAATATCACTTGCAATAAACTGACAATAACTGAGTAAAAGTAGTTGTAGGTTTCTCCCTCTCAAGCCGATTCACGTTAAATCTTGTTCAATCAACGTACACAAGTGTTGAATTAACGATCGATACAAGAGACAAGTAACGTTTGGATTTTTCTAAAAATAAGCAGAGTTATATTCCCAGAGTAAGCAACGTATCCGCAAATGGCAACGACGTCAACCAGACCACCTAACGTGTGTGCTAGTTTTCGTTTGACATCAATCAAATTTTGTGTCGGCAGAGCCTGCTAGACATAATCCAACCCTAACGACATTTATTTTATATTAGCAGCTCAAACCGAGCGGACACTGTTGAACGCTAAGATTCTATCGACACACTTTCTCATCTCCGGCGACAATCTGCATCACATTCCTGGCAAACTTTGCTGCAAATATTTCTGCCAATGGCATCGCGTCCATGCCAGATCCTTTTATTTTTCTGCAGAGACAAATTTTTGGCTGTCTGGTTTATTTATTTTCGTTTGTAAACTTAAATCTTTATTTTATTACCAACAACATCAACATATATACGTATAATTTTTTTTTCTTGACGATCTCGTGTCAAATCCATCGTAAAAATCCATTAAAAGATTTAAATTTCTCAAATTTCATTGTGTCGAAAATGTAATATCAAAAATTCAACAGAAATAACTTGAATAACTTGATGTGTGATACGTGTGTGTGTGGAGAGACGTGAGAGTTAAGGTTAGGTTATGTAAAGATCTCGAGTTTCTTCAGCTCCAAAGTTTTCCGAGTATTTTGCGCACATTTGAGAGACACGTCCATCTCTCTCACTCTCTCCTCCACGGGCTTTGAAATAAAGGCTGTAAATTTTGAAAACAAGGCATCCGTTATCTTGGACACAAATCGCATTGTTTACCGTCAGTATACATTATTTAGTATGTCGTCCAAAAGTTGCCAAATCCCCCGTCTTCCTGTTGCGATAATTTAGCGTGGTTTCGCGTTGATTTTCACCAAATTTTTATCTCATTGATTTCCGTATTTTTAATTATTGTACGGATGTCAAACAGAGTAACGAGCACCTTTTCGCGACACTGGCGTGAATGTGCATCGTGCACAGTGCATGGCGCGTGGCGACTGGCGACATTGGCGACGGCGTGAGGCCGTAAGGCGTAAACGATGCGTAAAGTACCTATACCTATACAGTGAGAAAATATAATTTCGCACTTTGTTTCGACCACCGACGACGTATAAGAAGCGCGTTCGCCTGGAGCGCGCAGAGATCCGCGCAGAGAAATTAACAGAGAAGTAGAACGTACATACGTGCGAAATTACATTATAAAACTAGGTATCTATCCTTGTGTTCGTTTTTCTCATTACTGGGTCAATATATTTGATTCATCTTTCTTTTATTCTGCTTGTCATGTACGTGGTTTTTTTTCTGAATTTTAATTATGGCTTGAAATAAATCAGTGTTTTTTGCAACTTTACTCTCTCGTTACGCAACCTTTAATAAAATTATGATTGTTTTCTTATAAGGAAGAATCAAATCATTTTTAATTTCTAAAGAAATTTAACAAAAATGGTAAAAATTGTAGATTCAGTAAGTCTCAAAACAGAAAAAAACACACACACACACACACAAATGTCAAAAGACCTAAGAAACTTACAAAAGAATACTTGGAGAAGATTTTAATGCTATATCTAGCATATCAAACACATATCTTGCAATGATTTACTCTCTTCTTCCTCATCTATTTCAAATCAAGGCTACCAAGTGACAAATGAGATAAAAAATAAAAATAAATCCTTGTAGTGTTATTCTTCACGTATCCATTCCTAGTTCAAAAATGATTTTGACATAAATAGATAGAAATATGTAGAAAATAATTTACTGTTAAAAAAATTGATATTTCACACTCTCCCCCTTTAATGGATGCTTTTCATTCAATAATAGAATCAGCACGTGTATCGAACATATCTTTTCTCTTTTTTATTCAACTCTTAATCGATTGCATAACATATAAATGGAATCGATAATAAATTCACAATTTTTTTTCTTTATTATATGACAATTAAATCAACATAACGTAATGGTAAAAAGGAGTGAACTAAAATAAACTCAAATTAAGTTTAAAGCAGAGGTCCTCTCTCTCCCTCCCTTTCTCTTTTCTTCCCTTCCCTCTCCGCCTCCTCCTGCTCCTCCTCCTCCTCTTTTCCCTCTTTCATCACTCCGCGCTGTCACACGCACGCACGCACACACCCTCTCTCTCTCTCTCTCTCTCTCACCGTTCATCCAAGCATTGGTCTGTTTGACCGCGACGTTGTCCTGAAAACGCTTCATTGGCTTGGTAGAGATTTTCGAGTAGAGATTCGACATTGCCATCGTCGTCGACGTTCGAACGGTGGCGTCAGCTCAGCCCACGTCAGCCTTTCCCTTCCCGTCGTCGTAATCTCCTCTGGTGCGCGCGCGGTTCACAAAACTACTCCGAGTCACTCCGCGGAAGATCGTGCGCCGTCGGCTAAACGGCCGCCATTTCCCATCCCATATGTATCATGTATGTATGCAGATGTAACAGATATACGTCTGTACGGCGCGGCGCGGCGACCGTACGGTAAAAGCGCTGCGCCGCTGCATTTCATTGGTCGAGCAGTGCCGCCACCGGCGCCACCCGCCACCCGCCACCGTTATCAATTATCACAACCATGTCGGTCGATAGCATGCAGACATGAGAATATAGTCGATATAGGATCACTGAAATATACAGGATTCGAAAACAACTCTATTGTCCCGCAAATATCAAATTCCTGACTCGATTTTGAAATGATTTTTCCCGTAGCAAAATTTTCGCCGAAGCTTATTAATTATCGAGTTATAAAAGGAAATAGTTATACCTATTAATTACGGGGGGTGCGGGTACAGGAGGTGGGCACTGGGCAGGGACGGCGCAACTTACCCGCGTCGCGGGCGCGCGTCACCGTCTCCGCGCTGGATGTAATCCGTTAGCGTGCATTCGCTTCGTACTTGCAGAGATAATAACGTGATATACTTATATCGAGAATTTTTTATCGCGTTGATGCAAAGATGATCGGCTCGCGGAAGCGAGCAATGAGGCGTCTATTGCGCGATCAGCTGTCGCGCCACCCCTGCCTACCTTTTGTATTCGAACTCGGCCCGCGTAATCCGTAATGACTGCGTTCGGAAATGTCACCCGCGTCACCCGGGTATACTGCTCCCTTCTCCTTCTAACTCGCTGAGATAGAAAGAGAAGGGAGTATATATATATATACTCGTGTGCACTCGGGTCACTCGCGGGTGACGTTTTCGAACGCAGCCAATGCGTCTATTGCGCGACTATTAAAATGTTAAAAACAACAATTTTTTAAACTGGGAATGATGTACACTTTAAAATGACTATTTAAAATATATGAAGAAGAAAAAGCCATGTACCAAAAGCGATGTACCATCGCTACATCAATAATATAAAGTATATAAACAATGATACTTTGAAACATCGACTACATTACTTTTTCGTATATTTCTATTTCGTGAAAACAAACAGATAATGGCTTCTGCTCACAGGAGACGCGGAAACGCTTGCCGCGCGGCAAGCGTTTCCGCGTCTTGTGGACAGAAGCCATAAGCGTATATGTTCGTATGCATATATATGTATTATATATGCATATTAAAAGCTGAAAGAGTTGAAATACGTCGTATGTGTACATATATACATACGTAAATGCGACATATTAATTATTTGAATGAGAAAATAAAATATTAAGAGAATATAAAGCTTTTCATTTAATATCTAGGATGAAACAAAGATTATATATTCTTATATTCTTCATAACACATGTAAATTTATTTTTTTATCTGTCTCGTTCAGATCCTTGTTTATACATCATGAGGTTTGCGCACAAGCTTGAATTTGGTGATAAAACTCACGCCGTGTCCAATACGGCTTTAAGAATCGTTCAAAGAATGAAAAGGGATAGTATTCATAGTGGTCGTAGACCATCAGGTCTGTGTGGCGCAGGTATGTGCAGTGGTAAACATGTATCAATATGACAATATTTTTATTATTTATTACACACACACACACACACACATATATATGTGTATATATTTGTATTTTCTCTGCAATAGCATTATTAATAGCTGCGCGAATACATGAATTCAGTAGATCAACTGCTGACATTATAAAAATTGTCAAGGTACACGAATCGACCCTACGTAAAAGGTAAGACATATCTTCTAGACAGATATTCATTTATATCTACATTTAATATTTCTGTAATAGCATCCATGTATATGACGGATGTCTTTCTCTCTCTTCTTTCATTTATAGATTGATAGAATTTGGCGATACACCATCTAGTGGGTTGACATTAGATGAATTTATGACAGTGGATTTGGAGGAAGAACAGGATCCTCCAGCATTTAAAGCAGCCCGTAAAAAGGATAAGGATCGTTTACAAAAAGTAAGAATCTCTTTTCTTAAACTGTAATATTTTCTGCTTGAAAGTCTTTTAATCGAATTATCTTATATATAATATTTTATATGATACTTTTACATTCTAATGATATTTCTCTTTCTAGTTGGAAAACATACATATGGAAATAAGTGAGCTGCAAGCGGAAATTGATAGACAATTAGAAGATTATAGAATAGGGAAAGGAAAAAAACGAAAAGATGGTAATTTTGGTGTTTTATAACATACATTACTTAATAACAATAAACACAAAAAGAACAACTACGTTATTTAGACATACGAAAGATAAACTCTTCAGAAGGAAAGGGTATACTTGAGAGATATTTCAACGTATATTTCCATTTCTTCCAACGTAAAATATGTGAAATATCTAAATATACCTAAAATATATTTCGATACACTTTTCGATACGTTTGTTTTAATATCTCAACACTTGTACATATGTATAATGACGAGAGAGGAATCGATTAATATAAAAAAAAAACAACTACTAAATACCAGGTACACGTGTATATTGAAATTCCATTTATCTATGTACATACCTACAAGGAATAGAGTCGTCACGTGATTTCTCTCATCATTTTTTTATAAAAGTAATCAAGTGTCATGGCAATAGTAGTAGTACGTTAAACATATAGTTATCAAAAAGTGATTTTACGAGATATACAAGACTACAAAATCCTATCCTCCTCAAAACGGAACACGTTTGAAACTGAATACGTGTATTTCAATAACCATTACTTTTGAATATATTTCCGACTTATTCCGTTACTTACGTTATACTACGTTCACCCTATTTATATACACGTGCATTAGTACGTGTTTTACGGTACATCTTTTGCAGCATCTTTTATAGAGAGCGAGGACGCAGATAGATTTATTCGGGAAAGTAACTTGAATATAATCCAACAATATGTTGAGAACAATATTGATGATCCTGATGAGAAAGTTGGAGATGCTGTTTTAGATGAAAATAATACTTCACTTATAACTGGGTTAGGTAAGCATATATATGTGTCTATATATAAATACGTACATTACTTTATATTTTATTATCAACATATTTATAATTTTTTTTATGCGTCGCATGCAGGTCCGGATATAGCATCTATGATGTCTGCGAACGATCATTCGAATGAACCCAAGGAGAAGGATAGTACGTTCGAAAATGTAAGACGTATCCTTTTTATTCTCGTTGAGTTGACGTATAACGTACGCGTCCAACTATAAAGCAATATTTCATTAAATACTTGCAAGGAAATACGTACATTGTGGATAGATTAAAATCAAAAACACATATCTCTTTTTTATACGTATTTTCTTCTTAAGCACGTTAACGTATTCGCCGCCAAGGGACGTTACCTGATTTTCCGCGTCGTGAAAAATATATTGATTTGAATAACGAAAAGAACCATGAGATATCAAATGTTATTCTTTCTATTTATGGTGTATTCAGATTTTTTGAAAATGTTCCATTTTGCGTGTATTTTCTTATTAGATTCATATTTGAACGTATTTAAATCTATTGACTCACATCGTTGTTCATTCTCTGAATATACAAAACACTTTAGCGGGCTATACTGTTTTCAGGCTTCTTCGGAAATCTATACGAATGATATCGATGATGATGAATTAGACAGCTATATTCTTTCGGAAAAAGAATCGCAATCTAAATCTGCCCTTTGGAATAAAATAAATGCTGATTATCTTGTTCAACAAAAAGAAAAGGAAGAGAAACGTTTAAAGGAAAAAGAAGAAGGTAAACCTGAAAAGAAGAGAAGAAGAACGACCTCGAAAAAACATAAAACTCCTGCGAATACTGCGGGTAAGTTGCGCTCTCTCTCTCTCTCTCTCTCTCTCTCTCTCTCTCTCTCCCTCCCTCTCCCTCTCTCTCTCCCTCTCCCTCTCCCTCTCTCTCTCTCTCTCATCTATATATATTTTTTATTGACATATTTATACGTTATTAAGCCCTCTTCCATTCTTCTCTCCATTAGGCGAAGCAATCGAAAAAATGCTGCAGGAAAAGAAGATATCCTCCAAGATTAATTACGAAGTGTTGAAAAATCTAAACAATCAACAAAATAATCAAGAGTCACCAATCACAAAGACATCGTCCGAGTTTGACACGTCAAGTTTTAAGAAACCGTTAGTACAGATTATTTTACACGTATGTCATTAAATCGCGTGTCAAGTACACGATAATTTTTTTTCTTTTTTGTACACGTAGGATAACGGTTACGTCTACACTAAAGTCAGCAGAGGCTTTGTTAATAAAAAAATACCGTTCCATTAAGCCAAATACTCAACAACTAAAGAAAACATTGGATAAAACATTAGATGGTAAAACACCTAAAAAAGAAGAGGAGGACGTCACGAAGAAAGAAATCACGTCAATGGAAACGGATACACCTATAGTGGACACATCTGAAATCGGTTGTGTAATCTTTATCTTTCTTTAGAATATCTTTATTTTATCATGGATTATCATATATAGTTATCATATATACTTTATTATTTATCTATTTTTCGTGCAGTATATGAAACGGACGATTACCTTGATGAAGAAGAACCTGATGCTACGGAAATGTCACTTGGACAGATGCTCGAGTCTCATGCAACATCCGAGGGCGAATTTTGCGACGATGGTTACGAGTACGAATAAAAACCTAAATGTTTACATAATTTTCTTTTATTTTATTATTCATTCGTATTATTATAAAAGTAAAAACGTCGTAGAAAAATGTTAGCGTGTAATCTAAAAAAGTGACTCATTTTTTAAATACGTATCTTGTAATAATACAACCACGTTAACGCTGCATCGGTCATATCTCATTAAATTTTTCCATTTTGGTATTTCCTCTTGTATTATACATATATCGCGCACAATAGCATGCATGAGAGATTAACCAATCCAGAGTACGTCCGTTGATTCCGTTCCGTTTGTCTGAGTATGGACTGGTGTGGATAGCCTTAACTTTTATTGGTTTTTATTGGCTTCTGCACACAGGAAGCGCGGCAAGTGTGTTTTCGCGCCTAGTTTTCGCGTCCTGTGAGCAGAAGCCATTATTATGTCGGAGCCCGACCTGCGCCTGGCTCCTGATTGGTCACCGCAGCATTTGCCGGAGCTCGCCGCATCGGACGAACCCAGCCATAGACCTAGTTTACATCGATCACTTGATACGCGTATTAAATAGTAAATAACTAGTAAATAAGTCTGATTATTGGCTGATTAGTTCAAATATACTATTTGATACGCGTATCAAGAGATCGGTGTAAACTAGGCCATAGAACGCGATTACACGCTAGGGAATAAACACGTTACTGTTGCAATGGCCAATCAGACTTCTGTTTTTCTGGAAATAACAATACGTAGTGGAAGATGATTGGCTACTGCGTTGTTTCACACGTATATACCGAGATGTATGTGCGTATGTTTGTATCTCTTTCTTTCCCCCGCCCCTCTCCTTTCTCCTTCTTCCCTCTTCCATCACTTCTCCTTTTATTATACTTTCTAGAGTATTTTATATCCATATTCCAACGAAAAGTAATAAGGCTTTATAGCTTCTTATGATGCCCTTCACCTTATATTGTGCATTTAATCATGCGAGGAACAAATAATCGGATAAAATGTACGAATCGATCTGTGGTGCAAAATTTATCCGCAAAGAGCTTTAAATGAACGAGTAAGTCCAACTTGCATTTTATATACTTTCGAGTATATTTATAAAAATGTTGAAATCTCATTCGGATATAACCGCTGTTACAGTGGCACATTATTTTATATTAGTATGTTTGTACGTATGTACTTAAAGGTTTCGTATAATTCAGGTTTTATTTAACAGTTAACGATTTTATTGCCAGTTACAACAACAACAACAACAACAATGCATTATCGAGACATTAAGTAAAGTGAAAGCTCGTGATTTTTCTATAAACGAGAATTTTGACGACACTAACGAGAGATCCAACGTTAGGATTCTGTTGTACATGTCTCCTTGTCTAAATATATTAGAGTAAACTTGTAATTATGAAAACAAAAAAGAGAGATTATTTATATAAAGTCATTCTGCGTAACAGCATGCTAACACGCGGGCTAGATGCATTTGTCAATGATGATAATCGGATCAAATAACGATTTTATTAGTTAATGTATGTTGACATTTCTTATTTTAGTAGCTGTGACAAAGAAAAGAGACTTTTGGATCGTACATTTTGTATATTGAGACAAAATATATCTTTCAACTACGTTCATCTAATATATTCATTCTCCTACTAATAAATTATTATCTTTCACGGATTTTGTTCAAACATTTGACAAGTCTTTTTTAATTATACATTTTTACCTATATTTCAGGGAATATTACGTTAACGTGTGCCACAATACATATATATAAATAAACGGAATATTTTCCATTAAAATGTTTCCTAGTATCCAGAAGAAGGACTGTAGAGTCCTGGATTTAGTACGTCAAAGAGAGATACAAGTAAGTTGTTCTCAAAGTGATATTTTAGTATACTGTTGTTTGTAATGTATTTTCGGATTGTATGTATTATATATACGTTTAATTATAATATAGGATTCAGTGACACATACAATTCTACAAAAGCTGCATGTTACTGAAAACTTAATATCACGTCTTGGTTTGGAAAAGGAATTGAATGGTCACTCGGGATGCGTCAATTGTTTAGAATGGAATGAAAGTGGACAGTATGTATCGCGATGTTGTGCCACGTTACACGTTACTTGGTTTCGAGGCACGGATTTATTTACGTGATTATTGCGCGATATCTTATTTGTACACAGAGTCCTCGCATCGGCATCGGATGACAAAGACATTATATTGTGGGACCCTTTTCGTTATGAAAAAAAATTGGTACTTCATTCGGGCCATCGTGGAAATATTTTCTCTGTAAAGGTGACGTAATATCGTACGCTATTCCTTCCGCAACATTGTTGTTGATGTATAACTTTATATGAAATAATATTAATATGTCTTATAGACAAACGTATTGGGTGTATCTATCCGAATAACGTCCGAAGCTTGCGTATATACAATACGTCGTTGCAAACGATATAACGGAGCTAGACTCGGCAAACAAAATTATTGTGTTTTTGCAAAATTATTCTAGCATACGTTACAGCATAAAATATATTATTTTCAACACTTCTCGCGCGAGATCTTTCGTTTTGACATTCGTCATATTTGCTTTTAGTTTATGCCAAAATCAAATGACAGTGTACTGGTGTCAGGTGCGGCGGATTGCAGGATTCGGGTGCACGATCTCATGCTCTCCGAACCGATATTCACATGTAAATGCCACAAGCAGCGTATCAAGCGTATCGCTACCGCTCCCAGTATACCATTTTTATTTTGGAGCGCGGGCGAGGATGGTCTCTTTTTGCAATATGACATTCGTACGCCACACGTATGCAAGAGTACGGATCACAGCGTACTCGTGAATCTGGTATACCATACGGGTTGTTACGCAGAGGGCAAATGCATCGCTGTAAACCCGAGGAGACCCGAACTGATAGCCATCGGCGCTAACGACGCTTACATTCGGATGTATGATCGACGAATGATAAAACTCTCGCAGGTGATTCACGTTATTCTTCGTCTCGAGATGCCACCAAGTTTCACACGTACAACTAAATATTTTTTACATCATATAGGTTCCACCATCTCCCTCCATACATGATACGTCGAATGGGGCAAATATCAGCACATATCGAGCAGGCAAAGGTGATCCGGATGATAATATTCCACTGGGTAGCGCGCAGTACTTTATCGCGGGTTTGTTCCTACAGAGATAGCAGAGATGCGCTCCTTTTATCCCTATATTTTCCTTTTCCGCTAAATATTACACCATCGCTTTAACTTAAACAGTTATTCGATCTAATGTCGAACAGGTCATCTCCGCTCTCGTGACGGTACCAGGAGTATTACGACCACCTATTTGACATTCAGTGACGATGGAAATGAGCTACTTGTGAACATGGGTGGAGAACAGATTTACCTGTTCGACATCAACGATCCGAACAATTCGAAAACATTTTTCGGTTCATCATGGAAATATCCAGGTACGTGGCCGTGCTTCTGTTGTACGTGTCATGCAAGTAGAACGTACTGTTGCATATATGCTATGTAATACCTCCCTTTTAATAGGATCGTTTGAGCGAGATCAAAAACTTGATGAGTCGTGCGTGAAACAGAACGACGTAGATGATACGGGAGATTTTGTAGACAAAAATGTTAAGGTATTGCCACCGCATGTTGAAGAAATAAAGCGCCTAGTAAGTCTGTACAGAATTATTTCTTATGCACATGTATAAACAACAAGTGTCTTGATGTGAAACATACTTCTTTATATGTTAAAAACATATACAAGCATAAAAACGCTCTACAAGCATGGAAAGTCAGACTTGACGTGGAGATGTTGTGAAAAATTACAACTCCACCCAAACATTCTTTTATCCATTTTATGATTTTTTCACTTGTAGGTTTTATGTTTTGCATCATCTTTTTGTAATACATTTTGATTGTTGTGTTTAAATATTTTTAAGGAGAGAGAGAGAGAGAGAGAGAGAGAGAGAGAGAGAGAGAGAGAGAGAGAGAGATCAGAGATACATATGAAAGTTATACAGAGTATTGAGCAGATTTTTAAACAAGTTTGAATTTATAACGCTACGTTTAACACGATGCTTTCTTTGGTTAACAGGCAAACGAGGGTTTTGAGCAACAGAAATATTCACTAGCGATTAATTTGTATAATAAAGCGATCTCAAACTGTCCAACGGCAGCGGTATTGTTCGCTAATCGAGCAGCTGCTTATATGAAACGCGCTTGGTAACTATTCTCGCTGATAACAGTATGTATAAGATAAATACGTATAAAATCGTGTATTTACATATATATAAGTGTCCGTAATTGTGATATTCCTAGGGATGGCGATATTTACGCTGCTTTACGTGATTGCAAGACAACATTGCTTCTCGATCCAGAACACGTGAAAGCTCATTTTAGGTAAAACCAATATACACTAACGGTTATACGTGAAGACGTTGAGTGAATGTTCACGCGCGACGCGAGATAGGTCATATATGTGAACGTCTTCCATCTTTACAATGGCCTATAGTTTACACCGATCTCTTGATACGCGTATTAAATAGTATATTTGAGTTGATCAGCCAATAATCAAACTACGTTACTACTTATTTACTATTTAATACGCATATCAAGTGTGATCGGTGTAAACTAGGCCACGTTCAACTACAGTTTATATCAAAAACTTGCATCTTTATATTTGTATTTGTATTTTCAAGTAGCTTAGCACATTAGTATACCATTAATATTCTCAACTCTTCACGTTAACCTTTTATATTTAAATGAACAAATATTATTTATGTATTATTGAAATCCATTAATGTAATACATTATTTACACGTGTGTATAGATTGGCACGTTGCTTGTTTGATTTAAATCGATCGATTGAAGCTGATAAGGTGCTCAAGAATTTTCAACAAAAATTTCCAGAATATGCGTCCAATTCAGCATGCAGAGCATTGAAGATGGACATAAAAGAAGCTATCGATGCCGGTAAAACTATTATATTTTAATTTTATTCTTTCTCTATATAAAAATACTGTAAAAATTAAAAATGTATACATATACATACATTTACGTAGCGTTAATACGGTACACCACTGATAAGATTTAAATGGTCTTGTGGGAACGCGTGCACGTGTCAATATTTGAACAGTTAATGTATGTCATATAAATATTTGGACACGTAGTTTATAATACTCTATTAAGCTTATAGTTTATTGTTATTCAGACAATATTTTATGTTTATTTATATATCATAAAGATGATATTGCACAATCTCCAAATGAACTTGTTTAAATGTTTACAACAGTTTACATACGTGAAATCGATAATGTCTTTGCTTTTTAGTAGAGTTCGTGCCGGTTATTTACTTGATTAACGTATAAAAATTTATGTGAAATTTAGTCTCTAATAAATATCTCGTTGCTAATACTTGGAAATGAGTTACGTTTCACGTATTATCCGTTAGGTAAAGATATCACGCAAACCAGGCAGACATTTCTTCCGCTATCGGAGTATGAGCAAGAATGGAGACGCAATACGATCGACTACAAAATGAGATTTTGTGGTCATTGTAATACTACGACCGACATAAAAGAGGCAAATTTCTTTGGAAAGTAAGCAAATTTGTAAACAGCAATATACGTATAGCAACTAACAGTTACGTCACGTTCTGAAATCTACATTATTTGCATAAGGTTTGTCTTTTGTTAATCGTGTTAATGTAAAGTTAACTTTCTTTTCAAGCAATGGTCAATATATAGTGGCTGGATCGGATGATGGTTCCTTTTTTATTTGGGATCGTAATACTACCAATATCGTACGCGTGTTGCGAGGAGATGAAAGAATCGTTAATTGCTTACAACCACACCCATCTATGTGCTTGTTAGCTACCAGCGGCATTGATCCAGTAATCAGATTGTGGAGTCCATGGCCAGAGGTAAATCATATCTTTTGATTTTTTTTCTTCATTTAATCCGTGCATATGCAGTAAATATACTTGTATATACGCGCGCGCGCATGTTGTTATAATCTAATATACGTATACTGCTTACGTAGTTGACTTACCTATTTTTATGATTATTCAAATAATCTATTTCAACAAAAATTGAAGAGCTGAGCGAGGAGAAAAGAGGGAAGAAAGGGGAGGGGCCTATAATCGAAAGCTCACTTTTATTTCGATCGATAGTTCAAAAGATTTAACACTTTTCTAAAAGTTCAAAAAGTTGGAATTTAGAAGTTTCTATATAAGCTATATCTTGTTCTTAATCTTGATCAAATGGTTAAAAGTAAACAAAAAAATTAAAAAAGAATTAACAAACAAACCGCAGCTATTCTACATATATGCTAAAAGGAAAAGATTTCTATATATAATAAAGTTTATTTTTCTTTGGCAATCAGTTTATTGTAAAGTAACTGTTGACGTACTAAAGATAACGTTGTGCATAGACACGTGACGAAAATGTATGGAATGCAAAGATGCTTTTTGTTACGATTCCAGAAACCTTCGGGTACCTCTTTGTACATTTTTGTCACGTGTGCTTGTGGAAAATATCACGAAACAGAGGCATAATATAAACTAAGCGAAAACTTATTTAACAACACAGGACTCGAAGATACACACGCAAAAAATATTGCAACGTCTATTAATTTAATCTTAATTTTGACACACACACACACACACACATACGCATACACACACATATATATATATATATATGTGTGTATATACATATATATATATATAATATGTG
>NW_020224012.1:522206-552550 GCF_003070985.1 Temnothorax curvispinosus | reverse complement strand
ATATATATATATATATATATATATATATATATATATATATATATATAATACGTGCATGTATATTGCAGGATGGTAGTGTGAATGAAAGAGAAATTCAGAATCTAGATGACGCCGCGTCAGCCAATCAAATACGCATGAACAGTGATCCATTTGAATTAATGCTCATGAACATGGGATACAGATTTCCCGTTCCCCAGCACGAATTTAGCGACGAGGACAGTGAGGACCAGCATGATCAACCAATAGCACCAGCTTTAAATTGTAGACCAAGCTAAATTTTGCAAGAGACACACACACACACAGAGAAAGGATTACGTATTAACAGTGGCTAGATACGTGAGAATTTATCTCAACATGCGTATTATAATCTGTCACACTGTTATTTCAATCTTAATTATTTATTTTCTTCTTTCACGGACATGTCTCGAAGCACTTTTGTTGTATAATAATCTATCAAGCCAAAGCATCTTGACAAGATCAAGGGCGAAATAGAATCTTATTTGCCAGGCGTTGTGGATATATATTGTTAAGAAATGCGAAAAACTTGAACAAGAATTATTATATTTCAAGATTCTTATAAGATGTAGTTAATAATATATCATGTTATATCTCTTTGTATAAAAACGGATTTATTTTTATCCCCCATAAGATAATGAGACAGCACTGTTCGGCACATATAAATTTCATTTGTGAGTTTGTAGCATCGATATGGAGAAAGTTAAAATTTTTAAAATAATTTACGTTATTGTAGATTAGCTCAAGTAGCGCACGATGGTACAAGTTCCCATAAACTCTGCAATGTGCTGCCTTCTCTTGGCTCCTCCGCCGCGAGTCCCAAGTGAATCGAAAAATTTGGCTTCCTTTGACCTGTTTCCCCCTCAGAGAAATAATAGCCAAATACATTCGATATTTCAGCTTGATTATCTTGTATCTCAGTGAAATGTTCTACATTAATCTCCTCTTGCGAAGGTGCCTGTAATGGTACGGATACTGATAATCGCTCGTGTATTGGAAGAACGTTATTGGCAAATAAGCAGCAAGATGAGCTTTAAATTTAAAGACACGTAAAATGTAGCCCTAGTCAGATTATGGTGCGAGCAAGGAGAGAAAGTAACGGTCAAAAAAATGTGACTTGTTTACTTTTGACTAAACTTAAATTCAGACTGCGCGACATTGTGATGAAACGTACACACATTAACTATGTGGTTACAAGTTACAAGGTACCTGATGT
Organism: Temnothorax curvispinosus; assembly: GCF_003070985.1. Lineage (NCBI taxonomy): Eukaryota > Metazoa > Arthropoda > Insecta > Hymenoptera > Formicidae > Temnothorax > Temnothorax curvispinosus. The sequence goes on along the minus strand of NW_020224012.1, from coordinate 551,319 downwards.
TCAAACGTATATTCCACACCAAAAATAGGAAATTTTTCAAATTCCGAACGGAGTATCGATACTTCTTTATGAGTAATATGAAGCTGCTGCAAGGGATTGACGCGAAAACCCAAGACGTATCCTCCGCTGGCCTCTGTACTTAAAATTACTAAAGTTGGCCCAAATTTCGATGTTCTTATAGTAATCTACAAAAAATTCATTCATGTGGCACGCACACAATTTTTTTGTTTCTTCTGGCATATTTTCACGTATATCTTATATGCATAAAGTATAACGTTTAATATATAATATCTAACGATCTAACGATTTGTTATCGTTTATAATATGCATATTCACATAGCGTGTAATTAATATACCTATACTCACATTTCCGATTGTAAGATAAGGAATCGATACGTTAAACTGATGATTCACATCCGCATACCATACCAAACGTATGTTGGTTGTAATAAAAGTTCCGATGTTCCCCTTATAAAAACGATTATGTCTTATTAAAGATTATAATGATATACGTAACAAAATTTAACAGCGAGAAGTTGAACATATTAGTTAAATTGAAAAAAATGATGGAACGTTCTCTTCTAACACCCTACATTGCAACTGCAAAATGTTAATAAAAATTATAAAACAATAAAAAAGTTCATGTAAGTACACGTGAAAAAGATGAAGAGAACCGAAGTAAAAATAAGTCAATGTCAGAGCTTATTTAAAAAGAGAAAAAAGCATTGATCAAAATGAAGTAGTTATATCAATCTGGAGGAAAGGAATAAAAAGAGATTCGAATACATTGATCGAGTAATAAAAGAAATAATAAAAGAAAGGAATATATAAAGATATAGTTTTGCCCTATGACCTATGATTTCACAACTACTATACACCCTTCCCCTTAATGACGACGCGTAGAAATTAAAGTTGTTGGATATAGAGACCTGCTCGATGGATAAATTCCAAACGTCCTGCACGGAAGAGTGCACTTTTTCTTGAGGTAATAAAACCAGTCGATTTTCACGTATAATACCGCTTCTTAGTTTAATTTCTCTATAGATTTTTGATGACACGTAAGCTCTGTAACGGACGCCTTGCAGAAGCGATTACCATCGTTTATAGCAATATAATCGTGTGTGATTACCATATATTATTGTCGAAGGAACGATCGGTATTATCATCAGTATATACCTGTAAACACCTATGACCGAAGTGTAATGTCTCGTGCTTTTGGCGTCGTGATTCGTAAATATAAATTCATATCGACAATTTCGAAACGAAGTCAATACGTGAAGAGCTTGCACATATGCGCCATGAATCTAAAAAAAAAAGGCTCGTTATCGTTTCGCGCGCAACTAACATTTATTAATATTAAGTAATACGCGCGTAAGTAACTGCACCACCCATATCATTTTATTGTACAATACATACATCCTAAAACCTACCGCTAATGTAAAATATGATATTCTCACGTACCGTATGAAGAATTTTCGTATTCACTGCGATAAATGTATTGTATCCTATGCCTATATATACATATAAACGTAATGAAATCGATGGGTGCGTTTCGCTTCGCTTTGAAAGAAATGTTTCGAACGTACTACAACTAGACAGAGATTGACTAAAAAATTATATATGTATTTCCACGTATCAAGTTGCAAGTACATGTTCTACATGTGTGTATTCTACTATATATATGCGGCACGCAATGCGTGTACTCTAATCTCATTTCATACTCAAGTTGATTCGTGGCAAGGATAAAGAATGCCATATGACCCTCAAGTTGGTGACAATCAATCTTCCTAGATCCCCGGCATTACCCTTCGTATCTTCTATCATGTCAAGTTTGTCAACGGTAAGTTCACCAGGTCGTAACTGCATATTACTGCCATGTAAGAAAAAGACGATTTCTTCTCAAATACTAGGTATACCGCTTTGCTTCGTTCGTCGAGTGTGCTCACAATGCTCCGCGCGCTCTCCGTTCTCCGCTCCACACTCGACGAACGAAGATGGAAAACGAAACTCATACGCTGAAAGGCGATCGGCTCGACAGTTTGAAAATAATTCAATTTTATAATTACGAATGAGAAATGTCAAATTTGACTTCGTTGTCTTGCCACATTCTGTGCGTCGCGTCCTCAGCTAAACGAGACGCGAAGACGACCGCGCGACGTTGTCCACACTGTCGTGGACTGGACGTACTGGAAACTGGAAATCAATATATTGTGTGTTGTCATACCTACAGGCACACAACACAACAGTAATGACGTGACAGAATCGGAAGCAATGGAAGGCGATACTTTTTCGCGCATAACGCGCGACGCAAACGCGTTTTCGTTGGATCAAATATATATGTATGTGTATAAAATAGAATCGGATCAATAATACGAAAGCTAAAGGCGAAAGAAAAATGATATATTTCCGCCTCGAGTAATGTTACGTGTTACGCCGTTACAAGTTACAATAAAAGTACATAAAAAATTGATTGTTATAGCATTGTTATACTATTACTCCTCCGGCCAAGGTTTGCCCACACCCTGCGACGCACCCATCCTGGACGGATCTTGGCTCGGATAATGAATGGGGGTCGTTCCCGGAGGGAAGATGGGTGTCGCGGCCGCGGCGGCGGCGGCAGCGGCGGCGGCGGCGGCGGCCGCAGTTGCCATTTGCGGCGGGAACATAAACTGAGGGGCGGCCGGCGGCGGGGGGATCATCATCGGCGGTATCATGCCGCCGGGGGTGGGTTGCAGATTGAAAAGGTGGTGCCCAAGGGTTCGGGCGGCGGTGGCGGTAAGGCGCCAGGTAAACCTGGAACAGGCTCGAGAATCTCCCTGGTCGCTTCCGCCACGGACACGGTCTGCCTTCCCTGCGAACGGCCCCACTTTATGGTCAGCCGCCTTCCACCTAATATCAGCTTGTTGAACGTCCTTTCGGCTGCCGCCTCGGCAGCGCTTCTCTGCGTGTATTGGATGAAGGCGCACTGCTGACGCGGCACCATCGTCACCGAGCGGATTTCGCCGTACTGATAGAAATGATCGCGCAGCTGTTTCTCCGTTAGCACGTCGCCCAGATTGCCGATGTACAACGTCGTGATGGACTTGTCCTCCGGTGGGTCCAGCTTAGGCATGGCCGCTGCCCTGCGCATCAGTTTATCCGCCACCGGATCGTTGACCCCGTAATAGCGATCCTTAATGTTCTGATCTGCCAACGGGTCGTCGGGATCCGTTGGCTTCTCGTGCCGATAAGGACATTCCTCGCCTCTCTTGCACTCGCCCTTAACCCAAAACGAACAAATGTGCGGCCTGTTCCTCTTGTAATACGGACTGGTCCTGGCCAGCTTCATCAGCAGATCGCTAGCCGCGGCGGACTTGCCGACCGCGCCGGCCGGCGTCGTCGAGTCGATCTTTCCAATTTCGTTGTCTATGTTTTGTACATAGTACTCCTTATTTACATCGGAACGTGGTAAATCGTCCTTAATTTTCAAAGCGGCGTCGCGAACCTGAATCGGCAAGCCATACTCCAAATCCAACAGACACGTTTGACAGACGTTCTTCAATCGACTGCACGTCTGACAGACTTCGGTCTTCTTAAATCTCATCCTCGCTCCCGGACACCATCTGAACACCGTAAACGGCCGCATACATATCTTGCATTCCTTACCATATCTCTCCTTTGTCTGCAAATCAATGTACATACTATGTACATACATACACGAACGTTATCACGCTGATCGTGATGTGATGTAGGTTAGGGTTAGGTTAAACGTCTACTAGTTAATGTTACCGTTCACCGCGTTAATCCGGACAACACGTGTTGCGTTACGTTGCTTCTCGCTTTGCTTTAATAATGCTTTAATAATGTAATAATAGGCCACTCGTGTTTTACCGAGTTACTCACCATACGAATGTACGGATTGTCTCCTAAGCACGTCTGACACAGTATCGGGAACTCCTGCGTGAGAAAAATACAAGCAAGACAGTGGTAAAAGAGAAATAAAAAATGTGCCATTTTCACTGGAAATGAGAACCGTGTTAAAAAATTGTTTTACACTCACCGCATCCTCCCAATTTTGTCTGTTATACGTATTGGTAGTCTTTGACGTAGCCATTGCGCGTTAATCGGTTAATAACACAACTTATCTTAAAATAATATAGAAGGAATTCATTAATGCAACACCTGCACCACTTGCAATACACATCGATACTGTATACTGTGATGTACCATGTACCATACCATAAAAAATATTTCAAGATATTTCGCGATATTTTGGCCGACTCAACACACTACACTACAGACAGAGGGAGCGTCGAGCGTCGAGCGTCGAGCGTCCCATTTGACCACAACCACTCACCGCTCTCACACAGCTTCCGGTGTCTGGATTTTTTCCTTTGGACCAACCAATCAGCCACGTGACGTTGACGACAAAAAAAAGAGAGAGGATATAAATCACGTTGGTAACAACGAAAACACACGTGTAGGCACCATATTTAATTTCTGCGGCGTGGTAACATTTTTTGCACATGCGTGCGCGTTATGTGTAAAACACATGGAAAAGTAAGTGGCAAGTGCGACGAAAATCGTTATTCGAAATGATTCGAGAACAGAAGCAAGTGGAAAGGCGGGTGAAATCTTTTTTTTACGAGCAAGCTTAGTAAAAACAGAGTGACCGCAAGAAAATGGGAAACGAGGAGATAATACAGTTGCGTGAGCTGAAAGAAGAACTCTTGAGAAAAGTAATTCGTTTGAGAGATAAAATGAAGGATCAAGAGGAAAACGGACGTCGAGAGTCAATTAATTTCGACAGGTAAAATATCTGTCAAACGTCGTGCATAAATGTTTCATGTGTTCACACCATTTTTCCATTTTACCATTTTATCATTTTCGGTTGATTGTAGCACGCTGCCTTCCGACGATCAAGATGAAAAACTGTCGAACGTGTCCCTATCCAGCAGGTACAAAGCTAAATTGTGTGAGATTACGGGTCAAGTGACGGGAATAACATTCAAGAATGTCGATAGAAAATGGTTACGTGATGATACTTATATGTATATGGCTAAAGTGATAACGAAAACACGTTCCTTTAATGTTGAATTAACAGTGACTTTTAAGGTGCGCAGGGAGGATGTGATTATTATTATTAGGTACATTCACGATTCTATATAATCGACTGTTTCTTATTTCTTACGTTCTTTTTCTCAGGATCAACATGAATTTAAAATTGAGGACATAATGTGCCACTTTATAAACGTCCACGATTGTCATATGCTGGAAATATCTCCTTGGTTTCGGAAAATTACTAATATGAAAAACTTTTCTCTCCTTATGTCCGGTAAATAATCGCACATTGAGATTTGTCTACAAATCCATACACGTGTCATGTAATAAAGGCTATATTTTGTTTCAGCACTTTCCGATTACAATGAAAACGATATCCTCAGATCTAAGATTCTACGAAATTTAGAATTAAAGAAATATTCGAGCGTCGAGCAATGCACTCAGGAAGATGGAGGTATACTAGTGCATATGCATTCACCTGTAAATACAGACAAGAATTATGTGATATGTCAGTGGACAATGAAATTTTTGGACCTGACGTGGCGGATTGAGCATTTTTTCACAATGAAATCTACAGATATAGGTAAGAAATGCCCTTACCTTTCGTTCGTGTTAATAAACAAAGAGAAACCCTGGGAATGACCAAGCTTTGATCGACTTAATCGGCAACTCCTGCAACGGTTTGTTAACGTAGAATTATTAGTTTGTTATATGTATGTACAACACATGTAAATACATATAAATAGAGTAGATTGGACACGGCAAATTACATAATCGAAAATTTTGTAAGAACGTCCGGTTGAGTCGATGAGCAAAGTTACGTGCATTTGATCAAAGACATTCTAAAAAATAGTGAAGAATGAATACTATTAATTTGTGGATTTAGGTATGGAATTTTCCGAAGAAAATTGTTCTTTATTAAAAGAATTTTGCAAGATTGGCTTAACGAAAAACAATCTTGTGGAACTATGGGAAAGGCTGTGCATCGCTATTGATGCTTATCATGCTAGAGGAAATATCTGACAAAACTGATCATTTATCTTGAATCATGAAACTATATTAACGATTATATAAATTTATTTTATTATTAATTTCCATTATTTAAATAGGACAGTATTCTGCTATACATTATCACTTGACGAATTTTGCTACGAGTTACGTCCGTCGCATTTGTTTATTCAAGTTTTTTTTAATGCAAACACGTATTGTGTGTGTGTATGCAACGCAAAGATTAAGATGCAAACCGAGTTTTCTTCAGTGTAAACATAATAAAGAAAATCCATCAATTAAAAAACTAACTTTTTATACTTCTCTGTGCTTGCGCGCGCGTATATCTGTACGTTGTGATAGGTGGGGTACAACCAGAAAGATAATTGATCTACGTGAAAAAAATTTTTAATATCAAGTTCTTTCGTACTCGAGATTTTGTTTTCGAGAAATTTTGAAAATTGCAACTACACTATACTCGACTAAATTATCTCGACGCTCGACAAATTTTGCTACTATATTGTCGCACTTGTCATTATCATGATTTGTTTTATATTTAGCTTACATTTACGCTATATAAACTCTCAGTTTTTGTTATGCTATTAATATGGCTAGACGAAGCAATCGAGAGAACCGGTATGGATACACGTCTCATCTTGGATGCATATGGTGATAATATTTCTCTATGGCGACAGTGATTCCCCTGACACAGATACATATTTAAGTGCACGCATCTGAGATAAATTTTCAAAATCGATTTTTTATTCACATACACAGGTATGTACACATGCATGTATGCTCTTGGATCTATTGTAACAGGAAGAACAAAAGTCGGAATCCCCAGTGGCGCAATCGGTTAGCGCACGGTACTTATAAACAGTAATTCAGTGAGCAATGCCGGGGTTGTGAGTTCGAGCCTCACCTGGGGAACTTGTTTTTTTTTTTTTCCCCCCTTTTTTCCTTTTCATTTTATTCTTTCCGTCATCGCTTTACTCTAATTGACACAACACATTGTTTGCATTGCGATTGATGATAATGTGCGTTGAACAATTAAAATGTCAATAACAATTTATATCCAAATTTGATGTATACAATAATAAAAATTGTCATTGCAATAAACTTTAAAATATAAATATTTAATCAAAACGATAAACGTATAGTTTTCGAAGACATTGCAAATATAAAACTGGAGATATTTACGTGGAAAAGCGTATGACAATTGAATCATTGTCCAGACAGTTTGAATCAGTAATTTATTGATTAAAAAAAGGCTAGACAAAAGACTAGAACACTGCAAAGACATGTGACGTGCATCTTCTACTTAAGGATAATTTTATTAAAATAAACTGCGAAATTTGTACAAAATTAACGTCCGTTGCGTCTCGCAACAACTATACAACTGTACAACCGCTTATTCTTGACACGTACTTTCTTTAGTTACACTTTCTTCTACAATTTTGCGACGATTTCTCCATGCTCTCATATACGTTCTTGGATGAACAGGTAAGAATCCAGCGAGTCCTAATAAATCTGCAACGGGTGTGGTTATCTGTGCACCTTTGGCCAGCCAATATTGTATCCTTTCGAAATTGAAGGACACTAATTTTTCATTGTGCACATTTGGAATAGGGTCGTAGACGCCAACTTGTTCTATTGGTGGACTTCTTTGCGCCTTTTTCACCTAAGGTAAAATTGAGTGCTTAATCAATTGATTTCTAGCTAGAAAAATGTTCCTTCTTGTTCCGACTTCTCTACATGGCATTTATATCTTTCAGCCTCTTTTTTTTTTTTTTTTTAAAGCGTGCGTGATATAGTTACAAAAATTATTTAAAAAGTATAGATAAAAATGCACTTTGTAACGACATTAACTTGTAACAATTCTTGAAAAACAAACTAAGCCGACTTACATCTATTACGACGATATGATAGAACGGTCTATTGGTGCAACCGTAACGAACAAGACGTAGCGCCTTGCTCAGTGGCGAAATAGTACCTGTCCCAGACGAAGGATGTAAAGGTAATCGAGGCATATCTCTTTGTTTGTTTATTAATATTAAAAAATTAATCACCGCTTTTATGAACGTGCTTGTTTACGATGGACGAGACAAACATAGGATAGGATAGGTTAAACCACGGACAATCAGAAATCATGGCCCTGAACTGCGCATATGGCGTGAAAATCAGTCTGCTAATAGCTAATGGCTTCTGCACACAGAACGCGAAAACGCTTGCCGCGCGGCAAGAAGCGACGCGGTAGCCAATCAACGTGTTGCTTTTCCGTAAGAACAAAAAGTTTATTGGCTACCGCGTTGCTTCTTGCCGCGCGGCAAGCGTCCTGTGTGCAGAAGCCATATGAACGCGGAAACACTTGCCGCGCGCGCGGCAAGAAGCGACGCGGTAGCCAATAAACATTTGGTTCTTACGGAAAAGCGACACGTTGATTGGGCAGGAGCCATGTGAGCAGAAGTCATGAGGCTGAATTTCCACTGAGCGCGTCACGCGTTGCGCTCAGTGGAAACTCGGCCCAAACTGGGACTAATGCAGCCAAATAACTGGCCAACCAATAAAAGTTTTCTTCAAAACGTGGCGCGACATTTGAATTTTTAAATGCAGTATCAAATCAGCTACGATAAGAGCGAAAACAAAATTAAAATTTATATAATGTACATAAATAAACAAAATTTAAAAATTACTATCAGAAAACTTGGTAGATTAATAAAAATATACGTTACGTTCCGAGTTGGGTTTTCACTGACATTTTATAATTTCAAATATTTTATAGTCATATATAGGGTGGCAGCTCTATAATCCGTTGCATAATTTTGATGCCAGGATAACGTCGCAAAAGAAGGAATATTGGAAGGATGAATATATAACAGAGTTTAATAATTGTAGAATTGGGAACTTCCGTTCGCTTGCAACCATTTAAACCGCAAAAGAATGTATGTTCAACCTCTCTTTTTTAGCTATTTACACACCCGCATCCACACCCATTCAAAAATAAGAATTTTATAAATCCAAGCGTGCAGGAAAAAACGGTATGATATATTTTTTCGCAAGAATAAAATAAAATAAAACTTGATATTTTGATCGTTTTCAATCGATTCACTCTCCTTCCCTAATACGACCGATCATATTCAATGAGACACGTACAATTATAACGAATTGTTCAAGACTCTTCAGTACCGTTTCTCGCACGCTTCCCTAAAAAACAAATCGACGATCTCGGATCTGCTTTCTACCTCGCGTTTGTTACATACGCAATCTGCATACTTACGATATGTGATATAGATATATAATGCGAGCGATATATAATATCGTGGGCGAGTCTTCGATCTAAATAACGAATATGGGAACGTCGTGCAAAATTATGCGCTACGTTTGTATATCATATCGTATCATATCTCCTTTATATCATCTTGACTGTACGTCGGCAATTGGATTCTTATTAAAAGATCTCCCGTCGATAGATCTTTCTTTGTCGGCGTGACAAAACTCATCTGCCCGTCATCGTGATGTTGGACGAAAGTGTCCAACACCGAATAAAACATACGAGAGATATCGAGAACATTCAGCCAGAGTCGAGAAAATCGGAAACTTCCCCACTTAATTTATCGGTCAAAGCCAAACTAGTCCACTATAGTGTTTGTGCGTATAAACCAAGCGATAGACATTTCGATCGTATCGTACATTTATTTTGGTGGAATTTTCTCAACGCATACCTACAGTACGTACACATACTCGCGTACACACATACATACACATTAAACGTCTAAAGGCGAGATGAAATCAAAATTATACATAATAGACGCGAGTCAAACTAAATAAAGATACACTGAATTGTGACACGAATATATGTAGGTATATCGACACAAGCTTCTGCTCGCACTGATATTACTGATGATATATTATATAGCGTCTCTCCGCATACAATGTATGTGTACTATAAACTTACAACTAAACAATTACGACGTGATAATAAAAACTTACGCAATGAGAATTATTGTGACTTAATATATATCTCATAATATTAATATATACATCGTATGAGATACATGTATAACGTTGTTGTCGAAATTATATGATATTACATTGTAGTCGAGATGGACGTGATCCTTTACGCTTGGTCTTCCGAGTCCTATTCGTCGGACGTATTATAGAGAGCCCGTTTTCACCAAGCGTAAAGATATGCCCGCCTTCTTCGAAACGCTACATTCTTTGGAACTTGTTCTAAAACTGAATTAGACGGCATTGTCGCCGAAATTATTTCAATACCTCGCTCACCGTTAAATGCGTGCTCATCTCTCTCTCTCCCCCCCCCCTCCCACTCTCTTTTACATCAAGTTTACGTTAAAGGCTGGCGTGAAAAGTGACTTAGATCTTCTTATATGCTGCTGAGCGATCAGCGACGAATGTCGTTGAAATCTCGTAATATTCGATTACTATATAGGCGTTTACATATTGATAACGATGCATTTAACGATACTGTGTTACCGTGCTTCGATCGAATAACTCTTTTACAACATGAACTTTTCATATATTATTTTTATTTATTATCATTCAAGTATATATTTATAGTTGTAACTCAGAATAGCCGCGTAACACTCTCGGATCGGATAGCGTTCGCGAATAGTGGGTCATCAAGAGAAAAAAAGATACAAAAGTAAGATACGAAAAGATAAAAAAAAATAACTCTCTTTTTGTGAATTCTTGCAAATAGCTGAATCATTTGAAAACACTGAGATATATATGAAATTTCGATAAGGTTTTACGCTCAACCGAAAATATCGTCTGTGTGTAATAACATCCATAATAATTAATAATTTTTCTCTTTCTTTCAGGGTACTCTTAATATCTGTGTTAATACCCGACCGACCCGTTATTGTCAATCTGATAAATCTGATAAATCTGATAAACCTGATAAATCTGTCTACATTTCGCTTCTATACGTGATGCTAATGCGTAACAATGCAAGCTTGCGTAACAATACCATTATTATGAGACGCGAAACTTTCTCATGCAATTTAACAGGTTTACGGTACGATAATCAACGAAAGGAAGTAGTAGCGTCACCGATCGAGGTTTAAACGTTTCCCGACTTTCCCCGTTTACTCAATTCGAGAGCGAGAGCTAGTTCGGCGTCTTCCTTCTCCTTACGCCTGAGCCGCTCTTCTTCCGCTTTTATACTTTGCTTTTCTGCCCACGCAAGTTGCTCGTCCTCCGATAAATTCGTTATGTTATTACCGTTCCACATCTTGCCGAAGCTGTCGGCGAGTTTCTCATCGTTATAAATGACATTGGACTTAAAAGCGTGCGCTACATCTGATTCGTGCTGCCTCGCGACGGCCTTCGCGTCTTTACTCGCGAACGCTTCGTCGAGATTGATCGTTTTCGCCTTGACGTTGGCGAACGCTTGAGAAAAATCAGCCTCGATGTCTCGAACGTTTTTGTTATCGGCGGAAAAGGCTTTCCCAAAATCGACGTCGAACTTGCTCGCGCTGCTCGTGCTCGTGTCACTCGTACTGTTCCTCTCGGCTTTCGCTTTAGCGAGCGGGAAGGTACTTGAGAAATCATTGTCGAAAACTTTAGCCAAAGTGTTTTTACTCGAGAACGCGGATCGCGTCTCGAAGCCGAAAGGATCAGTCTTCTCCGTCCCCCTACTGCTGCTGCTGCTCCTCTTGTTCGCGTTCAGGTCCTCCGCCTCGTCGGCGAACGGGTCCGTTATGTTGAAAGGGTCTTCGTAACGATAATCTCGAAAGGGATCCTCCGTAAAGTCCGACAGCTTCGGTTGCGCCATCGCCGCTACGTGGGTGGTTTTACTCGTCGCTCTTGGTGGAGCCGTTCGATTAGCCGTTGGTTCTGGCTGAAGCAGGTTTTTGTCACTGGTCAATTTCGTTTTACTGAAAAGGTAGAAGAGAATGACGCGGATCGCCGTCGACTGTCCTCGCCGGCTGCTCGGGCTGGCAGATTAGGCCGCTACTCTCACACTACGTCACAAAGCTACGTCGAAGGTGCTGGAATTTTATGCGATGTTCGAGACACATACTTCAAGGACAAACTATATACGCAAGGTAAGAAACCTTACGTGTATCGTTATCCATTATAACGTGGTTCGAATACATCGCAGAAAATAAAACTAAAATCAACAATAATCAAATATATATTCATGCGACAATGCAAATAAACTTGAAATAGAAAAATTCCTAAAAAGAAAAATGATAAATAAATTAATTTGCAGACGATACACTCCAGAAGGCAGCTCAATAGTAGGAAAACAAAAAAATTGTGCAGCTTCTACCTAAATACAAAACAAAATTAAATACACAATCAATTAAATCACGTAAAAATCACAATTTTATATTCTTCTTGATTGTATAGGGAATAATTGCCGCGAGATGATTTTTAACGTGATATATATATATCATCGTCAAAACTAATTTGTTGGTATCAAGTTTGACGAATGTAAAAGTTAATTAACTTGTTGTCTTCTTCGTTCTATCCGTATCTATCGATCCGTATTAGGAAAGATTTGTGTGAGTGACTTTTTGATAAGAGACTCTAGTTCCTAGTACCTACTATAAGGTCAAGTATCATCGTGTTGTGCATCCATATATTTAAATTTATAGATTTATAGATAGTGGTATGTTCTCTAACAATTGCGGGCAAATATTTTCCAGAAAGTCTGAATACCTATACTGTGCCACGTGCACGAGTTTGAAATTTTTGTTATTGTGTCTGGAACATGTTTGCCTGCCCACAGGCAAGGGCTCAGTTTTCGAGTAATTCGCCTGATGAAAATAAGATGGGACACCTTGTATATGAGTATCCTGTATCACCGTGTATACGTATGAACATCGCGTAAGGCAAGTTCCTCTGGTATTCATCTATAAAATTCACTCATCTGTCACTCATATATCACATGTCTAATTGTAAGTGAATTGTAAGTAAACTAGACAATCATGACAGTATTAGAAAAAATAGTCAAGTTTCCCTGGGTTGTGTATATGTATTTAAAAAATGTATAAAAGTTGCTAAGAGAGAAAATAACGCAAAAGGAAAACAAAAGGCGAAAACAATTACGAAAAGTGATTGTATTTAGAATAAAAGATACCATTAAATACGCACCTTGGAATCAAAATTGGCAAAGTCGGCGAATCCGGAAGATGCGAAACTATTATTGTTATCGATTGTTGTTTGCTGAGCGCCAAATGGATCTGAATTTGCGTTCGCAAATGGATCTGGAGTGGGTGAAGGCGTTGGGGGTGCGGGTGCCGCTCTCATTGGACCAGTAGTAGGACCTTGACTCGGTCGTGGCGGAGCCGGTCGTGGCGGTGGTTGCTTCGCTTTCTTTGGTGGAAGAGCAGGACTGGGGCTCTCGGGACGAGGAGGCGCATGAAGATTGGCAAAGGGATCCTCTCCAAATGGATCCTTCGTGTTCTTAACAGAAAACCATTGTTCCTATCAGCATCTTATTTAACAACGTTTCGATATAGCATGAAATATATCGACCAGGTATTCATAATCTTAATACTAATAATTTTATCTATATCTTTAACTCTCCGAAGTCACACCTCCTTTTTTTTTTTTTTTTTTTTTTTTAATACACCCCGGCCGCACTGGGGTGGTCGCCACCCAGACGGATTCAAAGTCTCATAATTCAAATTAATGTGCACATAAAAATTCATGAAACATCTTAAGGGTGTTGGTCAAAAATATATATATGGTGCAGAATCCGAAATGTGCTCCCAATTTTTTATAAAAAAATCGATTCGATATTAAGTAGCAGCCATTTAGAAATTATGTAAAAATGGTGTTATTTTAAGGGAAAAAAATACATCTTGCATGGGCGTTCCAATCAACATAATTACTTTGAAGATCAAAGTTGAGATTTTGGGTAGGTAAGGCGAACGCGTATTTTCACATTTTAATTTATGTATTTCTGATTAAAATTAAACTAAAGTGTATTTTTATTAACAAATATTACATAAATACCTCAGAAAAGATAACTAATTGTAAGATAAAATAAAATGTAGATAATTAAAAATATCGCCCTGAATTTTTGTCAGGGTGGCCGCCACCCTGTGTAGCCTCGAAGGGTTAATACTTTCTCCCAACTTCATCGTGCTATCGTGCCAGCGAGACAAAAGTGGGAATTGGAAAAAGTGTTAAAAACAAAAACTGTTTAAAACCAAACCGGAGTTAAAAATATGGAGGTTTTGACCAAACGTTCGCAAACAAGTAAAATTTTACATACCGACGTAGCTGCGGGTGATTTATTCTCAGCTCGCTTTCCATTACCAAATGGATCGAAAGGATCTTGCTTTGCCGCTACGTTAGTATTATCGAACGTGGTAAAAGGATCTGCCGCAAAACCATTCTATAGGATGGTTTTTTTGAAATTAGTGACCATGTGCTTAAAGAATGAAAGATTAAAATATCGCTCATAAATATTACATCGTTATAGTCAAACACTGCAGTCTGACATTTTCTACTTTCTGCTTCATCTTTTTCTCTGTCATCTTTTGTTCTTGCGCTCTTCTTCCACTACTTCGTTCATATTTACGTGACTGCGTAACCACGTTTTCTATCTTTTTTGTTTGTTTGTTTGTCCACTCTACACATCGTCGCGTAGATATACGCATACGCAAAATAATGAAAGAGTAGAGCAAGAGAAAATGTCGTAAGAAGCAGGAGAGTAGATGAGCATAGTACGTGGACATGGCCGTAAAAAGAACTTACGTTAGATTGTTGCGTGGGAAACGCGCTTCCGAACGGATCCGACATCGTTGCGCTAAATGCTTCTTTGGCTTTATTCGATGCGAAAGGATCTTGGTCTCCAAATCCGTTTAAAGCGCCAGTCCCGATTGCATCTGCTTTTATTTCATTCGTCTCACCCGTATTCTTAGTTGTCGTTTCGTATCTATTTTTTTTTTTACAACACACATACACACACATATAATTCCGATAAGAAAATTCGTCTCAAATAAAGTATATGCAATATATACGCACTCCAAATCTTCGATCTCGGGTATAAATTGTAGACTAGTATCAGGTACAAGATTGACGTCTCCCGCAGCGAGTGCAGAGTCATAAAGCGCAATGGCATCGCTCATCTGACGCTGTTGTTCCTGTAAATGAGTGATCTTTGCCTTTGCTTGACAAATCTCTAACTGAGTATCTTGCAACTTTTTCGTCAGCTCATTTAATTGGTCCCTGTTTTTGTTCTGTTGCTGCTCTAATTGCTGCTCCTCTTGCCGCAGCCCTTCGAGCTCTTGCCTCTTGAAGTTTAGCTCTTCTTCCTGACCCCGCAGCACCGATTCTTGTTCCTCAGCTTGTTGACGGAGCTTATCGACCTCGAAGAAGATAAAATTGATTTATAAAGATTTGTATTTGCTTATCCCTCCCCTTCTCTTCCCCGTAAATTTCAAGTAAAAATAATAAATTGCACATTATTATCCGGTATATAATTGTATGTTGCTATTACGTTTGTACAATTGATATAGTCAAAACATAAAGAGATACACGATTTGATTTTATTTATTTGATAATATATTATTTAATTTTGCTACAGTTACACGTTATATGTCACGGGAAAGAGTGTAATAGAAAAAGTGTATAATTCATGCCAGAAAAGCACCAATAATGCATTAGCGCTATCAGTGCGTATGTTTTGTACAAAAGTAGAAGTTGGAAAGCATAATATAATAGAGATTGTAGGTTTTATTTACTTTCGCACAAAAATGTTTTCAAAGGACATATATGTATTTACCTATCAGTGAAAGACGATGTTAGCGATATTATACACACACCCCAGCGCACGAGCGCGCATAAGACATGTAATACGACATGTAATACACGCGCACATGCACGCACGCACGCACGCACGTACGCACGCATCGTAGAAACATAACAAAATATGTAATTACGTAAAAGAAGAAAAAAGAAAAGAAAAAATTTACCCGAGATTTATTTCCTAATAACCGCGACAGATATTCGTACGTAACGAACGACATTATAATGCGCAAAGGTAACGATCCACTTTAAGCGAAACTGTCATCTTTTTATGTACCTTCTTCAGTTCCCTCTGAATCTTCTCTTCGACCTCACTCAAATCTCTATCTACTTCGGTCTTCTACAAACCAAACATAATAAAACAAAATCATAAAGAAAAATATAATACAAAGAACTAGATGCATAATTAGTAAAATCAAACTTTTTTCTATTTTCCTCGCTTTTCTTCCCTTCCCTTTCTTCAAAATTTACTGCCTATAATTAATTACGATTGTGTCACAGAGATATACGTCAGTAAACGCCGTTAACTCTTGCTTATTATGTATGCAAAGTGAATAAGTAGATGATTAATTCACAATAATTACGTAGTAAAAAAAATAATAACGATCAAGAAAACAGTAAGAAAATGGATTAGGATAGACGTATATAATAAATGTAATTTATGTCTTGTATTACTGTCGTATCTGTGGTCTCTATGTATTATTATTCGTACGTAACAAAACGTAAATATAACGAATGTATTGGTATACTCAAAAAGTGCAATAGCTTACATTTATTATTACTTCACTGCACTTATTAAATATCGTTATGTAAAAAATTGGCTTCATCTTACAAGAGCAAGCGACAACTGTATATGCGTACCACTACCGCACCGTAGTTGTACCTATAAAAAGCAGTGCCGCGGACATTCAGTAAGCAAGCCGGTTACATTACCGAACTTCCGTTTACCTGCGCTTTCAAATCGTTCAATCTCTTCTGCGCCTCACCCTTCTGATTTCCAAGTTGCTTCAGGGTTGCCGCAAGCGTGTCCAATTCGCTTTGAAGACTCTTAATCTCCCCGTTCTTTATCTTAATGTCGGCTTCCTTTTGCGCTATATCCTGCTCCATGCTTTGTCTTTCACGCACGAGTTCCGCTATGTCTTTACTTATCATATCCAATTCCGGATTCGAATAGCCTGATATGTTATTGTTTTCCTGTACAGTATAGAAACATATTTAGAAATGTTAATATCTGATCAACATTTCCTACCATATAAAGAAATGACATGTATTTCAATACATCTAAAATTCATTTATACTGGAAAAGAAAGATGACGTCTATAAATTATAAGGATTTCAACGTAACTCAACGTAAAAAACAAAGTGTTAATTATGTAATTCTAATGTAGATAAATCCAAGATTGTCTGTCTACAAGGCACACGCCATTTCGCCATTAAGAAGCCTTAAGGTATTTAATTGTTTGATGAATTCTTGATTTTTTATATGTATATGAAAAAAAATGACACGACATTAGATGGATATTTCATTTCATATATTGCGAATACTTCACGCGACGACTCATGGCACAACGATAATGAAGATATCCGTTGTGCCAATTATCTTAATCTATTATTTAAACAACATATATTTAGCTTTGCTACTACCAAACTTGTTAATCAAGTACGAATTACGAAAAAAGATTATCAATAAATTGTTTAACGACAAACACGGTAGGTAGGCGCTTTGATAAAAAAAAAAAAAAAAAAAAAAAAAAAAAAAAAGAGACCCGCTTACACGTGATTAGATGTACAGATGTCGACATTTATATGATGTATAAATATATATAAATACATAATTGCAATTATAAAAATATTTAAATGATTGTAATCATAACAAGGTGACGAAATGTTTCTGAATATCGACGATTATGAATACCCGAGAGCTAACAAGACCCTGAGACATCTACACAAACAACAGTGGCTAGATTATTACGAGTGCCTGGAGGAAATATATGCGGACGTGAGGCACGACAAAATTACTTATCCGAGCGCGCTCATAGCGCTCGAGGGGACGTCCGTAACGTGCGATTGATCAACAAGATAATCTTAAAAATTTGTCATGCACAATTACGGTGAAATTTGAACGAATTGATTGATTTACAGTTTAGAATGCCAAATCTGCATCTCGCCGATGGAGATACATGTGACCTCTCTAATAGAATGGTATTTTAACAACAGCAGTGAAAGCAGTAGCGCTAAAAGTACACTGCGGAATACAGATCGCATTCTTAATTCACCAGATAACCGATATATCGTCATGTACAATGTCAAGGTATAAACCCCGAAAAGAGTTATAGCATACGTGTAACTCTGCAAAAGATCAGACAGGCGGAGATACTCTGTATGTTTTATATATATAATATATACACACACGTTATTGAAAAAAGAATGACTTTTGCAATAATGTTAATCTCAATAATATAAATAGTATAATTAATAAATTAATAATGATTCTCAGTTAGAGCAAGCGGGGTCGTATTGGTGTGAAGTAGGAGATACCGTAGGGTCAGTTTACCATTTACATATTGATAGCGATTTGGAAACGATGAATGTACATCCAGATAGAACAGTATTGGTGGAAAATGTGCCGGAATACAAGCTGAAGATTTATACTACTTGGACAACATGGAGTCCTTGTTCTATGTGCGACGCGGTCGGGATAAAGCTGCGATACGGTTACTGTACTGTCTCTCTTTCAGAAATGTCAGAGCATAAATATCTTGTTAACGAAAGCGCATCGACAATGAATGAATTGCAACATATGAAGCGAGGTATAACGAAAGGTAAGTAAAAAAGCAAAATCTCCTTTAAATATTTCCTTTTGCTAAAACTCCTAAATTAAATTTCAAGCCGATGAATGGAATCGAGCGCACGAAGGCACGATGCAGACGGAAGTGACAAATACAACCTTGAACGTTCAATTGAGAACGGCGTTAATGTTATTTAAAAACAAGCTACCGTGCAAATCGAGACTTGTTCCAGAACAAGTGCGACTAATACCCGTTATTAAAAAGAAAAAAACTGCAATTATGAGACGATATTGCAAGGTATGCGCGCGGCAGAAGTCTTAAAGCGTATTTATAAAAAACCGGTGAATCTTTGTTTTCTCTCGCAATATGTCGAAATATAAATTAGTCCTTTTACATATGCTACACTCGCGTTCGACAGTTACACATTGGCAAAATATGTCGAAAAAAAAAACTTTCTTCTCAATTATCCGAATCTTAACGAGTAAACGTACACAATTCACTTTACACAATTTCCAATGAGAATTGACTTTTCACGATCAATGATCTCATAGATCAAAGTTTAAAACTATTTATTAATTCCTAAAATAAACAGAAAGTTTTCTCAACTTTATTAATGTATATAAACATGTATATAAATACATGTAATTTAAATAAGGTAATAAACGAAAGAACCATTTCGACGTACAAAGAAAACATTCACACGATGACATGCCACGCAATCTAATGTGGCTGAAATAATAGAAACTTTAAAATGAGGGTCAAATAATTAAAATAGATATTATTCTTGAGACAGAAAAAATGTCAGAAAAGTATCATATTTGAGGTGCGCGATGAAAAAGGCAATGTTCTGGAAAGTGCAAACAATAGCGCTGGTATATTTTCTATGATTCAAGGAATGCCCGAACCGTTGCCATCGATTGCACGTAGCGTAATTTATGAAAAACATGATAAAAAAATCAAACTTGTCTGTCCAGGGTAAAATTTATAAATTCTAATTATGTTTCACTAATCACGATAAATATAAAAAATAATATACAATTTGTTTTAGAAATCTGAATACAGACGTTCCGATTGTTTGGCGAATCAATGATAAAGCGATAATTCCATCTCACATTAAATTCCAATCGAACGGAAGAATTCATATTAATTCTCAGATGCAAATACTATTCGAATCTTTAAAGTTCGAGGATACTAATACATACAGGTAAATTAAATTCGTCAATGGACAAGGTTACATAACAATAATAATCTTAGTAAAAAAAATCATTTTTTTTTTTTTACTACTCTAGTTGTTGGCAGAATAACGAAGTTGCTGGAATAATAAAGCTGAATGTGATTGGAGAGATAGAATTCAAACTGAATCATCATGTTATCTTGATTGGTGCTATCGTTATAATTAGCATAGTTCTGACAATGTTTTGGAGAGCATTCAAGGGACGAACGCGATATACGATGCATTAATAAGTTTTTAAACGCTGACGTGTATTTAATTAAAGTTGTTCGTCATCGACAGTTTATAAAATGAGCAAGAGCAAGCATGCGTTTGCTCTAGTGTCCGAACGGGGGATGAAAGAAAAGCGATAAAGTTGCTTTAAATACAGCATATTGTACGTTGGAGAAAAATATTTTAAAAATATTACCACTATAGTTTCCCCAGCTTTCCGTATAGAAGGTGGTATCATTTCGGGAGTTAAACTCGCCGGAGGATCTATGCCATTAAGTTTTTGCTTGATAAGCCACAAAGCTATGGCAAATTGTTCCTTATTCAGTTTTCCACTTTGACAAATGTCACATAAACTCCTAATTCATGAAATGGTTTTTCGTTATTAATGTTACACTATTGAGAATCTCTGGTAAATTGTCCGTAGTAAAAATGGCACTGTGCTATTACCATATATGCGCTAACACGGGATGTTTAAGTCCACTTTGTAGGAAGACGTCTTTGATCTCTGTACCAGAGACAAATCCGTCCCTATCCATGTCGGCTTGTAAAAATAATTTTTCCGCAGCTACTTGATCCTCGGCCGAAACTACCCATTGTTGCGCGCTTGCCTGAAAATATACGGTATAAGAACATTAGCAGTGTTTTGAATAATGCAGAAACGTAGTAAGCATTACAAGTTTTTAAATTACAGTTTAAAAGATAAATACTTTTACGACGTCTAACCCGGACAAGCTCTTTACAGCCGTAGTATTGGGTAAGGGTGGAATCGGCGGTGGTTGCGGTGACGGTGACGCGGCGGCAATCGCTATGCTCATTGGCGTAGGAGACTTAGCCTTGGGGATAATAATGTCTTTCCTTTTCCCAGGTGGCATTAATTCTGGTGGAAGTACACTTGGTATCGCATATTTTTCCAATGCTTTATACACAAGATGCATAGCCTGTATAAAATAACAATTAAAGTTAGATAAAAAGAAAAGAGAAGAAAATGTAATTCAAGCGATAAAAAAATATCGTTAGGTGTCGCTACACAAAACAAAGTAATAATATTTGTCGTCCAACATAAATTTCTCTACTCGTACTCGAGAATCTCATTCTGCCATTAGAACGTGTTCTTTCAACCAATGCCTAATGCTACGGCGGGATCCATTTGTTATGCAAAAGCTATTTTGGCATATACAAAAAAGTATACGTGATACTCACAACTACAAATTCATGTCTATCCAGCATACCATCCTTGTCCATGTCCGCCAAGTCCCAAATCTTGCCAAGAGTGTCCATATCAAGTTTACTGTCCATAAGAACACCCTTCACTTTATTTCCAGATATATAACCATTGGATGGCTGTAAGCTATCAAAAAGCTGATCATATTTCGCCCGTTCTGTAGGATTAATTGACCAATCTCCATTATTGACGGATGTTATTACAGGCAGAGCATTGGCGATAGTTTTCTGCGGAACGACCGTGATGTCTCCCTGACAAATCACACAAACAGGATAAATGACGCGAGGTTTGTTTCACGTGTGAAAAAAGAAAGAAAAGCATGCGCACGCCGTTTGGCGTGTGCGTAAATTTACCATTTTCGGTGGTGACACGCCGAGGCTTAAATTAGACATATTCAAATCCTTCCCCGTCTGGGCTAACGCGCACAACTTGAGCGCGACAAACATGCCAGACTTATCTAAGAAGCCCCGCGACTGCGGATCAGCCATATCCCATATTTTACTCAAAATAACGTCGCTCAGCTGGGACTTTTTGAGAAATCTCGCAGCGTCCATCGCCTCGATCCGTCCATATCCGTTTGGATCGACCTAGAGGCACAAACATACATGTATATGAAATACACCTCTGCTCTTTCTAAAACCTAATAATAATAACAACAATAATATACCTGATTGTAATAAGCTTCATATATCGCGGTATGGCTTCCAGCCACCTGTAAAAGAAACCAAATTCAAATGTAGGTATTCTTTATGCCTATCTGCAGCAGTAATAGAGCAAGACGAGTAAGGCCTATCTCTCTCTCCCTCAAGTGACATGATGAATAGATGTATTTAATTATTTGACCATGGCCCCATTTGACCCCATCATATCGATAAAAAAGTTTAACAATAACGTCGATACGAGAATAATAAATAACGAGTAAAGCGACTTAAAATTTTCGGCGAAAACAAAAGCGCGACGCTCAAACGTCGACTCGCTTATTTATCGTGGAGCTATACAAGCTACAAGCGTCAAGCGAGCGATGTGCCGCCAAAAGAAGGCAAGTTGTCGCGCCAAGTTTCCGGAACGCATCAATGAAACGAACGACGCTAAAGAGACTTCCTCTCAGGCGAGTAAAAGCTCGACATCAAGATACTTGATATATATATATAATATACGCGAAAAATTACTCGACACTCGAGGCACCAAACTGTGGACCGCCCTCCTCAGACACGGGGCGATCGTGGGCGACGCGAAAGTTTGGCGATTAGCGCGACAGTTTGGTGCGAGTGGTGCGAGTCACGACGAGGGCTTACGGGAGGAAGCTCCTATAGCGCGCGCGAGTCACAACAAACGGTAGTATTCTTGTAAAATCGTCAAAATTGTCATGTACCTGCGTAGGTGACGGCAGGGCGGCCATACTTGCATTAAAGCACTGGCTTAACCAATCAGACTCTCAATCGATAGCGTACGATTTCGATTTTAACACGTTCGTCCAACATTTCGCGGATATACCGCCTTTAATCACTGGACATTCCGGCAAATTATCGTGGAATCTCAATATTCTCAATCCTCTTCCTGCAGGCGCGATCGCGAAATCAAGGATGAGCGACAAGCGCGCGACGACAGAGGGAACTTTCTGAAGAGAAAACGGTTTACACGAGACACGAGTGACGAGATGCGCGACGAAATCTCTCTGTCGTTTTATTCAAAACCACTCGGCTCGAACTATACATTCGTGCTATAGTCTATGTTTATACCATGGTCTATATGCTGTGCTACACGCTCCACGCTACAGTGCTACACCCTGCCACTGCCAGACAGTGGCTGCGTTCCAAAATTCATTTTAGGTTGTGTTCCGCTCTGTGATTGGTTCACAACATCAAGTTGGATGCGCAATACAAAGGCAATAGGAACAGGGAATAGCAACAGAATGTAGATTTCCAACCGATCGGAAAAGCCGTGTATCCATGCATTCTGTATCTATTATCTATTCCCTGTTCCTTTGTATTGTGTTTCTGCCGTTCCTGCCATGGCTTCAGTGAGCGGTCGTGCTTCTGGATGCATCCAGTGCCAGAAAGAAACATGACACGATGAGGCTATAGTGCGATTCTGTAAAGCCTTGTGTACATACACGATACTTGCAATCAACTTGCAGCTTGCAGCTCTTACAGAAAAGCAGCAGTTTCCGTGGCTTAAACCGAAACTCGGACCGATTTCTAGTATCGTGTACACAAGGCTTCGAGGGTCGATTATTGGCCGCGTTCAGCAGACCCAATTGTTGAGTTCGTCTTATCAACGCTCTGCGTTGATTGGTTGGTTCTAAAAGTAAGAGCCAATCACGTTTGACTGCTACTCAACGGCTTGGTCTGCTGAACGCGCCCAATCTCCCTTCAAATTCGATTGTGCGTGGTCACGTCTTACGACTCGCCGTGTAGACCTCTAGCATAAAGTGCTCTTCACACTACGTATCGCGGATCGCGGATCGTAATCTAGCCAATCATGGATGAGCAGCTCATCTGTGATTGGCTGATATCCGATCCGCGTCCGCGATACATAGTGTGACACGGGCATAAAGGGCCGTGATCAGGCTGCAGATTGGGATTGAGATATATTGGATTAAAATTTGACCACGTAGAGCAAAGTTCACTAAACTTGAAGTTAGTTTTATTTATTCTGATTGATTAAATTTCAATCCAATCTCAATCCCAATCCGTAGTCTGATCACGGCTTTATGGCTTCTGTCCACACAGGACGCGCGGAAACGCTTGCCAATAAACTTTTGATTCTTACGGAAAAGCGACACGTTGCGTGGCTACCGTGTCGCTTCTTGCTGCTGCGCGCGCGGCAAGCGTTTCCGCGCGTCCTGTGGGCAGAAGCCATTATGCCCGGTCTACAATGGATGTCGGAAGTCGGAGTCGTAAGAAATTGACCAATCACAGTTCATTATTCTTCGGCCGCAAGGAAAATAATAGATTGTGATTGGTCAATTTCTTACGATTCCGACTTCCGACATCCATTGTAGACCGGGCCTTCGTGTTTGTTTGTGACGTCACACCGACTATGCACCACAACACATATGTACAAAAATCTTTTAATTGATTCCACCCAAAATAATGACGATGCGCAGTACGAATCGGCGCGAAACACAAAAAAGGATTGAGTGAACATACTAGACTCCCTGTATAAAAGTAGTCGCATTCTAATTGGTTTCGCCATTTTGTTACAATGATTGATTGAACCAATACGCGTGAGTCCGCTCAATGGCCAGACTCTCACGAGAGACTCTACTTATGTAAGGACTCTACCCTACCCCAACGCCAACTTGAGAAAACGGATGTAAATGCAAACTACGTAGCCACTCTTGAATCCACTCTTTTCCGCCGGCCCGGCTGCCCTGCTGCTGCTGGTCTTGTGATCTTGTGATTTGTGATTATGTAGGAGATGTAGGCACTAGGCAGCTGGCAGTGGCAGCTGGTAGCGTCGTGGTCGTCAACGTCGACCAGTCGACGTCGTGGTTGACGAATAAATCGCGTTTAACCGTGACGCGAGTTCCAAGTTCCAAGTTCGAAGTAGCAAGGTGGATTTATGACAATCACAAGTTGTGATCCTGCTAACATGTAGTCCCTTCGCAAGCGGTGGTTAAATTAGGTTAAGATCGCAAGAGATTTACTTCTTTTCTGTGACTTGTGACTTCTGTCACGGTATTCAGCTACCAGCCGAAATTGACGAAATTGACGTGAGCTCTGCTGGATTTAGTCTCGAGCAGTCTCGAGATTTAGTTACGACTGCTGTGAAATTTCAGCAGTTAAATTCAATGCAAACTAAGACCGGGAAACAATGAGAACTAGAAGGACTATGGCCATTCTCGGAGTGGGTTTGATCCTTGCCTGCTGCGTCATGATCTATCTGATGATGGATCTGATCCTTCTCCCACCTGGACAGGGTCCTAAGCTTTCCATGAGCAATGTGAGTTTTGATAACCATTTCCAAGTTAAGTGAGAAGAATCATCCTTCTTTTCTCATTTTCGACGATGCTTTTTTAAGTAATCTCTCTGGATTTTAATGGCTCGTAGAAAAATTCCTGTTTTTGACACGTCATTTTTTCTTGTTTTCTTTTTGTCTATTTCGAGTCGAGGTCGCACAGGTCACACAGATAGGAGAATGCTCTGCTAGGTAACGAATCAAGTTAATCAAAGATTTAAAACATTTCTTAATTCCATCGTCTCATCCGTATATCTAACCATTCAAATCGCCAGAGGATTATATCTTTATCCAATTTCTTCCTTTCTTCCTTTCTTTCTTTCAGACTTTTAAATATATTGAAAAATTATTTTACATGGCACGATATATATGTATATGCATACGGCAAACAATCCACTTCTTTTTGATATTGATGAAAAATTGATTATTTTAATTGATTCGCTTTCAAGTGCACACCTTCTCCCATGAGCCAGATTTGCCGCAATTTACAAAAATTACTTGTTCTTTCTCCAGAATCAGTGGCTCCATTTTGAGAACAGACTGGCAAAATTGGAAAAGGATTTTGACAAACACCACAAAGTTATGAGCGTTCTGCAGGAGCAAGCGGCAAAAATCAAAGATAATTTTGTACCTGTTGCGCAACCGGTCAATCGTCATTTTAATCGTTCCGACGCTACGACGGTATCACGTGCGGGAAAAGGTCTCGCGTGTAATTTTTATGCTGAAAAAGTCCCCGAGGTCGACATACAAATGTTAGAGTTGTACAAGCAATTGGAGTTTGATAATCCAGACGGCGGAGTTTGGAAGCAAGGCTGGAACATTGTGTACGACGAAAAGCAATGGCATCCTAACAGAAAACTAAAAGTTTTCGTCGTGCCTCATTCGCACAACGATCCTGGATGGTTAAACACTTTTGAGAAATACTACATGTTCCAAACGAGGAGCATATTGAACAATATGGTGACTAAATTGAGCGAGGACAGAAGGCGCAAGTTCATCTGGGCGGAAATATCGTTCTTCAAACTTTGGTGGGACGATCAATCCAAAGAGATTAAGGACGAGGTGCGTCGTCTGATACACGATGGACAATTGGAGATTGTGTCGGGAGGATGGGTGATGCCGGATGAATCTGTATCTCACTGGATCGCTCAACTCACGCAATTGACCGAGGGTCATCAGTGGCTAAAATACAATCTGGATTACACGCCAACGTCAGGATGGGCCATCGATCCCTTTGGTCTTTCTCCCACTATGCCGTATCTCTTGAAGACGTCGGGCCTGGAGAACCTCTTGATACAGCGGGTTCATTATTCGGTGAAGAAGAAACTGGCCAAGGAGAAAAATCTCGAATTCCGTTGGAGGCAATTGTGGGACACGGACGGCTCGACGGAGTTCTTCACTCACGTCATGCCGTTTTACAGTTACGACGTTCCTCATACGTGCGGACCGGATCCGAAAGTGTGCTGCCAATTTGATTTTTACAGAATACAGAACTTCGGTCTCAGTTGCCCGTGGAAGATCCCGCCGAAAATCATAACTAGGGCGAATGTAGCGGAAAGAGCGTTGCTCCTGCTGGATCAGTATCGTAAGAAAGCGCAACTTTTCAAAACCGACGTGGTACTCGCGCCTTTAGGCGACGACTTCAGGTATACGCACCTCACCGAGTGGGAAGCTCAGTATGACAATTATCAAAAACTGTTCAACTACATGAACGAGAATCGGCATTTGAACGTCCAAATACAATTTGGAACGTTGAGCGATTACTTTGAGGCGGTCAGAGAGAAGCGCAATTTAAATGAATTTCCCACTTTGTCCGGCGATTTCCTTACGTATTCCGATAGAGATGATCATTATTGGAGCGGCTACTATACCTCTAGGTAAAGGATCGCTTTCGCGACGGCTGCACTTGAATAAATCTCTAGTCTAATATAACTTGTATAATTAAATCTGCATAGGCCTTTTCACAAAAGATTGGATCGCGTATTGTTGGGTACTTTGAGAGGGTCGGAAGCATTAGCCGCTATAGCTTGGGCCAGAGGCAACGATCAATTGGTAGAAGGTAGCCTCGCGTCCCGTTTAAGCAAAGCCAGAATGTGGCACTCGCTGTTTCAACATCACGATGGAGTTACCGGAACCGCCAGGGACAACGTTGTGATAGATTACGCCCAGAAGATGATAATGGCGTTGAATAACTCGGCTCATGTACTTCAACAATCTATAGCGCATTTATTAAGAACTCCTCAAGTATCGTCTATGGATGTGGAAGCTGTGTATTTTTCGTTGGATGAAACCAGGTTAGAAATAAAACCAGAACAATTCGCGAGTAATAATCGATAAGTTTGTCAATCGCACACATGCATTTATGTATATAAACGTTTAATGTTATGTATATTGATAATGTTATGGAAAATGTATTTAATCACACACATCCTTCTCGCGCGAAGGTCTCATCACACGAGTGTGGGCGAGAAGCACGTTCTTAACCTTGGAGACGACAAACCGTCGAGGAAGATTATCCTTTACAATCCCCTCCCAAGACAGAGAACAAAAGTGCAAACTTTGATTGTCTCGACGCCATTCGTCAGAGTTACAGATCGACGAGGACGGTCCGTCAAGTGTCAAGTGTCTCCCGTTTGGATTGGTCCAGCCGCATTGTCCGCGGCTAGATACGAACTATCATTTTTAGCAACTGTACCAGGATTTGGTATTACTACGTACATAGTTCACGCGCTGCACAAAGCATCGTATACAAAGTAAGTGTGCGACAATGATTATGTACTTAAAGAGAATTATTGATCTCCCGAAAAACTTGCCATATACCACACGGTAGCATAAAGCTTTTTCCAAACTGGCTTATGGTTAAATATATCTATCCGTTTGGGTCATCTCAGCAAATAATATTTCATATGTATAAAACTGAACACACGCTAAAGAATAAAAGAGAGATTGTACGCACATATTTTTTTCTTTTTCCAACAGGGAAGTGCATCTAGCTAATGTCACAATTTTCAACACTGACATAAGCATTCCGTCGATACCTGGTTTCAGTCACCTGACAATCTTGTCGCATACCCAGGAATTTTCAATTTCTCAACGGCCGGAATTGTCCGCCTCTTTCGGGAAATCCGGCTTGTTGAAAGCTTTGCGAATAGGCAATTCCATGTTTCCAGTGCATCTGGACTTTGTGAAATATGGCACTAGAGGTTCCGGGAAAGATAAAAGTGGTGCCTATTTGTTCCTGCCTGACAAGCCGGAACCAGACGTGGTGTTTATGGATGGCAGGGCGATCATTCATTTAGTAACCGGACCAATTTTATCGAGAGTATTCCTAGAATTGCCGCACGTGCGGCATACTTGTACGCTGTTCAATTCGCCTGGCAGCGATGGACTCGGATTGCACATATTCAACGAGGTTGACATAACAGAAACGCAAAACTACGAGCTTGCGATGCGTTTCAATACAGACATTGCGTCCGGCGACCAATTCTTTACAGATTTAAACGGGCTCAATGTAAGCACATTACGAATATAGCTAATTAAAAGTTATGTTTTGGAGTTTTACTTCTTGACAAGATTTGTCACTTTTTCTTCTTGAGATATATAATTGTGATATATATGTATATATATTTTTTTTATCTGATTAATTTTAGATAATCCGACGGCAAAGATTTCCCAAGCTTCCTACACAAGGGAATTATTATCCAATGGCAGCAAGTGCATATATAGAAGATAAAAGAGTTAGATTAACGATCGCTACGGCACAGCCATTGGGAGTAGCTTCTATGGCATCCGGTCAACTTGAGGTAAGTTGGTCGATTCTGTCTTGTCAGAGAATTGTATGTATCTTAACGTAAACGTGTAAAATGAAAAGGTAAG
>NW_020224012.1:508084-522196 GCF_003070985.1 Temnothorax curvispinosus | reverse complement strand
CACACACACACACACACACACACACACAAAGAGAGAGAGAGAAATTAACAGCAATTTCTGTCGAATGAAAAAGTGCATTAAAAATTTATTAAAATTTTATTTGCAATACCTAATTTATCTCATTTCGTTATAAATAGATCATGCAAGATAGAAGATTACTTCAGGATGACAATCGAGGATTAGGGCAAGGCGTAATGGACAATCTGTTGACAAATCATATGTTTACGCTAATTCTGGAGAGGAAGGAAACAAATTGCCCCTTTGCAGTACCAACGAATCATCCGGCGGGGTTATTATCTTTAAGTGGTCATTTGGCTTCGGAGGAGTTACTGCATCCAATCGTGACGTTGCATCCTCATAATTCTCTGCCATTCAATCTACACGCTCACTTCTCGCCGCTTCGATACGATCTTCCAGTAGACTTAAGCATCGTCAGTCTCCGAGTGTTTCCCATTCCTGAGGGCGCCGGCAAAGGTGTCGGTATGGTATTACACCAATCAGCTTTGGATACTTGCTTCAACAATTCTCTCCTACGACACTTGAACGTTTCGGACGCGGGAGAGGTAGACTTGACGAAGCTGCTGAACGATATGGAGGATTGGACTATTAGTAAAGCGCCCCTTACGTTCCACAACGTCGGGCCGTCTCTAAAATCGCCCGTTGTAAACTTGTGCCCGCATCAAATACTGCCGATATTATTTCACAAGACGCAGTCCTAATCAGGAAGAGAAGAGACGTGTAATGTAGCTTGCGTTGCTTTGCATTTATCCATATAAATTTTGTTTACTCAAAATTATATAGTCCAAGTGCGCCGAGGCCGGTGGACTTGAATTGTCTAATTTATATCTGGAACAGTATTAAGCGTACAAAATTACTACCATTTTGAGTGTGAAGATTTTACTTGATTATACTGCAATATGTACAGTCCGCATATTACAGTAAGTTACACGATTCAAATCGAACTATAATAACAAGAACTCTGACGTGTATTTAAGATATAAAGATATGCATAAATAGTTCCAGTTTACCTCGGGCACACGCATATGGGTCAACAGTCAACAATCTGTCATGTATTAATGGATAATTAAAAAAAACAAAAAAAAAAAAAGAAACAAAAATAATACACGATACTTTCGTGATTACTTTCGACATCGATTTATTAATGGAATTAATTTTTAGTATCATTCAAAAAAGTGATCTTTTTCGTGTATATTGTTTATTTTACAGTTAGACCGTACGACATTAAACTCTTGATAGTAAGTTTTGTGATTTAGCATTTCCAATTGAAGCTGTATCTAGGTCTAAGACGTATAAGACTCGAAATAACATGGATAATGTTTGAGAACGGATAGAGACGGATCAAGTATTTTTAAGAATACATAAGAATTCGTATTGTGTAACAGCACATAGTTCATTTACAGCCCTCGGCTGGTACAGCCACAACTGTTTAGTTTGTCATCTATTTGTTAAAGATATTTCTATATTTTCCTATATTATGCATGTGCAGAGAACACTTGGTGATTTATGACCGAATGTTGTGAACGTAACGTACATTTAGCTCGCTAAATGCGACTTGAGCTGTCTGCCAAGCGGAATCCGGAATCATATTAAACACAAAGTATAGATTTGAACGGTTGCATTTAGCGTTAACGAATGGAGTGGGGATACGAAGTAAGCAGTAGTGAACTACTTATTGTTAATCATAATCGAATACGTTGATACTAGTCAATTACAGACTGTGTAAAATAGATTTGGGTTTACACAGCCATTTTATATACATACCCTTGTACTATATTATGCTTGTACTACACACCATTGTACATACACACTATAAAAATACATGAAACAATTATAGGATGTACGTTTGTATGTAAATGGCTTTAAGAAACTCGCTTTATGGATAATGTAGTACAGAGGACTTTGGTAATAATTAATACTGAAATATAGATATTAAGAATGCTAGAGGGTGTTGATCTCTATTTATAATAGCGTTAGTAAATATTCCTTACCCGAGAGCGTAGAAAAATTGTATTGCCGATGGGTTGTGCTTGAAAACGGTCAAGACGACTTTCAGCATCTGGTTCTGATACGCCATGGATTCCAGAGCTGACATCATAAAGCGACCAAGCCCTTTGCGCCTGACCGACGGTTCCAATTGTAATTCGTAGCTGTAGAATGGACAGATAGACACACACACACACACACACAAGTACTTGATCGTTTCCACGTTACCAAGTGCTATTTTTGGCGCATAATTTTTACACGCGTAATTTTACGTAAAATATATACATACCAGTATAATACTACGTCGCCGTTATCAGTGTCGAATCGAAAGTGCGAGAAACCGAGAAATTTGTCGTTGCACGACGCTATTAGGTACCATGCTGTTTCTTCCGTCAATTCCGCCCGTTTCTCAGCCGCGTTCCAGCTCCAACTGGATCGCTCGTACATATCCTTCATGTTTCTCTCCATAATATCCATGATCCAAGAGAGACACTCCGATCGTGCGTCTCTCGCTTTAACGCAAACGAGCTCGATTGTGTCATTATCCCTCGTCGCGTAATCGTGGAACTTTTGCAGAGTCTCCAAAGGATTTGTCAGGGCATTTGCCTTGTTTATCAGCTGTTGCTGCGTCGCTGCTTTCTCCGCTAAAAGCTGACGCCTTGTTTTTCTAGCCTTTTTCTGTAAAAAAGGGCAACCAAAGAACCAAATAATTTAAAAGCCTGCACGTAAGAAATTGTCTGGCTTGATGGCACGTTGCGCGAGCACTTTAAACGCCGCTCATTGCTCGGGACAACTGACCTGCATGATTAACGTTCAAATTCCAGAAATCCAGAAATCACGTTTCGTCTTTTTCTTTTCTTATTTACCTACTACAATTAGTATACCTCGGGTGAAAAGGGCGGCCGGCTTATACGTCTTCAATTTTCAATTTTCCTTAGGCATAGTCGCAGTCCTCGGTTGTAAGGCATCAGACCTGTTAACTTTTCTCGCCGAGCTCGCACACCCTTTGTTGCATAGTTTCCTTTATCTTGTTAATAAAATTATAATTTACATTACTTTCAATTTAAATCAGTCTCTTTTCTTTATAAGCTTCCCGCCTTTTTCGTTGAAGCGTATAGGTTACGTTGTCATTCGACTCCGACGGTATTTTATTGTTGTATGTATGTACATACAATGCAACTGAATGATTTCAAAGTCGAATAAGATACTTAATCAATTAAAAATACTCTAAACAAATATTTTCATTCGTCGACAAAGAACATCTAACTGTTAGCTGTTTTATTGTCGATCTAGTATGTACCCTATACGCGAACGCCACTACTCCAGACACTGACTCCAGCGGCTCCAGCCAGAGTAGCCAGGCCAGAGACAGGTGTGCGCCTGTGCGCGCGCGCGCGCGCGCACGTGTGTATTGTTTACTCAACATAAAAATCGCGGATGTGCGGCGCAGGCACTGCAGGCTGCAGGCTGGGAAAAGGAAAAGCAGGAAAAACGAACCGCACTTCACAACGATCGAGAACGAGAAACAAATAATTATCGTGTTTTTTTTTCCTTCTGTATAATGCGTTCGATCGGTCCACGCTCACCACGCTGCGCTGTTAGGATTGAGGCAAGATCGGCCGGCAAGAAGATATATATGTCGGTCGGGTCGGGGGGTCAGGGGCCAGGGGTCATCCAAGATCGTCTACCAATCATGACCGAACGCATGAATGGCATGGCTCGTCGCAGGGGTCGCAGGTCGCTAGGGCTAGACTCTAGAGATCGGTGCGTGGCGTGCGAGCGTGTTCCAACCGCGCGATCTGGCGCGCGCGAGACGCGATCATCCTCCACTCTTCGCCTCCACTCTTCGCCGACAGCTGACAGGCTGACTCCGCTTCGTGGCTCCGAGAGTCGAGAGCGAGACTTCGAGGTCTCCGGTCTCACCTCCGAACTCCGAATACCGACTATGCCGAGCATACCGAGTACGCGACAATGTTAATACGAGCAGCGTGCGCGACGACTCTGCCCTGACGAAAACAACAAGCGGTGACGGGAACTGGAGGCTGGAGGCTGGAGGATCGAAAAGAAAAAACAGAAGAAGATAAAATTATATCATCTTGTTCAGAGTTCCAGAGTCCAGATCGCGTCAGCGTCCACCCGTCCACGCCACCCAGCGAGTGTTTTTGCTCCCTAAGCTGTCGCCTGTCACGTTGCGTATGTAGGTATAGGTTAAGTGGGGAGGTGTGTGTTGGTTCGTGAACATATATATTTGCAGTTCTTGTTTTTTTTTTATTTTTTATTTTTTTACTTTTTTTGTAAATTTCCAAACGTGCGCGTTTCTTTAGTTAAAAGTACGCGAAATGTTAACAAAAGCGCCGCGGCTTCGCGAAATTTACACGTACGTAGCTCATATCACATATTTGTGGATACATACATATTCAATTTCTCAAGAGCATTTAGAGCTAGAGCACGCGGGCGTTCTCTAAAAATAGTCTCGTCTCGCGCCCCCTCTCCCCTCATTACCCGTCCTGACGCTCTGACGCCCTGACGCCCTGACGCTGGCCGCGTTCTTATTTTGTAATAAAACGATGACACATTAGACACATACGTGATATACGTCTATCGTCTCGCGGGTCTCGCGCGAAGCGCGACGTTGATGAAAATGAGAGATAGCTACTTACATCAAGTCCCTGCGTGTGTGCGCCCGCTTGTGCATATGTTTAACTCTCGTTATTATCTATCTGCTTCAGGCTTCAGCATCATTGTTCCAAGCAAGAGCCTAAAAGAGCCTAAAAGAGATGGAGAGGACCGAGGATGAGGATGAGAAAGCTGTTCCTTCATCTATGACTCAGTGCTACGAAAATTACATTATAGTCGACGTGGGTGCCAATCTAACGAATAAAAAGTATAGTCGGGACTTGGATAGCGTGATACAGAGGGCAAAGGACGCTGGAGTGCAGAAGATCATGGTGACCGGCGCCAGCATTCGTTCGAGCAAAGAGGCGCTGAGGCTAACCAGAATATATCCCGGGACGCTTTATTCGACCGCCGGCGTGCACCCGCACGACGCCAAGTCCTGGGAGGAACCAAACACCCTGCGCGAGTTGGAAAGCATAGCCAGTAATCCGGAATGCGTTGCGATCGGTGAATGTGGCTTGGACTACAGCCGCGACTTCTCAGCCCCGGAGGCGCAACGCGCTGTATTTCACAAGCAGATAGAATTAGCCTGTACGTTAACGAAGCCGTTGGTGATACATGAAAGAGGCGCGCAGAAAGATGTGCTGGAGGTTCTCGAACAGTACAAGAACCGTCTGCCGCCCGTTTTGATTCATTCCTTCATCGGCAGCGCGGAAGAGGCACGGATCTACTTGGATCGAGGCTTTTATCTAGGTATTACCGGCTATCTGTGCAAGGATAAATCCGACAGTGGAGTGAGACAGTTGCTGGAGGGAGGCCAAGCGCCGTTAGATAAGATCCTAGTGGAGACCGATGCGCCATTTATGTATCCAAATACCAGGGCCAGCAAATTGCCGGTGCACGTCAAGGATGCTCTAACCGAACGGTCTATGACATTTCTTCAGCGTTACTGCACCTTTCAACGTAACGAGCCGTGTGCCTTGCCAGCGATCGTGGAAATGGTAGCGGCCTTTATGCGAACCACGCCAGAACAAGTCGCCCTGACTACCGCTTTTAACGCTCTAAAATTATTCGGTTTGAATCAATGATAATAATATATTTCGATATCAGACGTGTGCATAAGATGGGTGCTAATAGGTGCTATTGCTATGTGGCACGTGAATTAGATTTTTAAATAATATCCATAGAGCTTCATCTGGAGCCATTACGTACTCGTATTTACAAACTTTACACGTGTTTCTTTCTCTTTCCTTCTTTTTTCAATAAACCAAACGATAGTTTCTACATTCGTAATATTTTATGTTGGAGAAATTGATTTTATAATCGACTGCTTGTAGGCTGTTGAAATTGATGAGAATTTGTTGCACGAGTTCGTAGTAAGGACTGAACGAATGTATAAACACACACACACACACACACGTGTGGATGTGCAAAATATCTTTATCATATTAAAGTTTCTTTAATTTTTTATATAAAATGCTGCATTGTTTGTTCAAACATACAAACAATGTTCTCTATTTTGACATTTTCTTTCAGTTTCTAATGACGTACAATAATACGTATACAGAATGAAACTGCGTTGTGCTGTTTTCGCTCGCTTTCTCATTTTAATATATATATGTATATCATTTAATCTCATGGTAAAGTGTAAACTTTACCCCGATAGAGATACAAATCCGCAGAAGGAAGAAAAATGTGGTCAAATGGTAAATATGGATAGTAAGAAAGCAGCGTAATAGGAAAATCCCGAAAAAACTGATTTGGTATAGGAGAAATCAACTGCATGTGGGATATAATACACGGATAGATGGAGATCAGACTCAGTATTATACATTCAATTGTTAATATATTATAAATATTTTTATATGAATAAATTGTTTTGTAGATGGATTATTTGTGTGTCAAATACACATTCTCTTTCTCAGTGAATCATGATTTTTAAATAAGAAAGAGAGAGAGAGAGCGCGCAAAAACGCGCATTTAAGAGATTTTAGAAATCAGTTCGCGCCAGTCGTCTAATTAAATCCACACAATGTATGTACGTTGTTTCTTCTCTATTTTTAAGCTATCTTCCGTGTGTTATACAAGCTTATCCTAAACAAAGTACAACTAAAATAAATATACATGGCAGCCAATAACTGTAAATACTATAAAGTAGTACGTGTCTCTCATTACATAATGTCAGTATAATTCTTAATCTACAATAAAAAAAAGTTGGCTTTCGTATAAATTGTTTTATCTACATATTATCTTATATTCTCTTTATTTTCTCATAAACGAATAATTTTATTACATATATATAAGTTCAATTGTTTGTACAGCTGTACATTAATAGTTAATAAACATTCGTCCGTGTTTGTATCGCTCAAAATACATCATTCTTGGTCGAATATACCTATATTCGATGAGAATCCTACATAACATATTTTCTATGTTGATTATAAAATATTTCATTTTATTAAGAACGAGTCATCTTCGCACTTTAGCCTTATAGCTCGCATCAGATAGGGAAGCCTTTCATATTCGGGCAGTTTCATCCAAGAACTAGAATTTATAGCAATTGCATTGGTTTTTATTAACGCTTCCACGGACTTTATTTTCAACAACCATGTACTTTTTAGTCTCTGAGAATTCACAGCGTACGCAGCGTCAGGTAAATTAAAGATGAGTATCCTAAAATCCAAGATTAGTAACTAATAATGAGCAATGCAATGGTCAATTGTAATACGTTAAATAAGCCGAGTGTATTCTTACATTTGACTTTCGTTTGGAGTTTGTATATCCTCAACGTATGTTACGTTAGTTCCATTAGATGTAACTGTATTGATTGCAATCGGGTATCCACCTTTCCTCATTACAACAACGTGATCTAAAGTGATAAAGTTTAGACAATGTCCTTTCGCGTAAGAAGGACAAGAATTACTTTGTTCTTCTCTAACTTACCAATGTAATGTCCAAGTTTTGTCCTCAAGTCATTGTGAACATACTGAGGGCCACCCAATGCTAGTTCCAATGCCGTCTTTAAGGAAAATGTGGGAAGTATTGGACTGAGCAACGTTTTGTGTATGCTTATAGCATGTTCAAGTATATCTTGCGACGGCCACGGTCCATTATACATAGGATACAGCGTCTTAACACTTTGATATAAAAGTAACAACTCCCTCATATGAATATTCCTCACTGATTCATTAGCCTTTATAATCTGGGAAAAAACTTTGCTGATTAAACTTGGGCTATAACAATCTAACGCTATCAAATGCAGAGCAAATTTAATCATAGATCTGTTGAAGACTTTGTTCTCCACTTTATTCGCCAGTATCGCATCTCGTATAATGTCCCAAAATACTGGTTTGTAATCGGCATTGATTAATCCTTCTAAGAAAATAGATACTCTAAAATATGATGCGTTTTTTAGCAAATTCGGCTGCTCGAAGCATTTCGCTGCTAAATATTCCAGGAAAGGTATGTGCGCGTAATTCAGCTCATTCAAAAGTTTCAGCAGATTGATGCTATTGTCAAAAAAAATCTCTGCGGATAATGCTGAACTGACAAAAGCATCCACCAGTGCCTCATTGTAGAACTTGCATCCATATTCTTTGCTGCAACCAAGTAACATATTGTCAATATCTCATTTTTTTACTCACACGCCCACGCACAGAGAGAGAGAGAGAGGGGGGGGGGGGAGCGCCAGATTTTATTATCATGAGATTCTTATATAAATATTAAATATACATACTTCTTTGCAGTGACGAGCACTAGTTTGTGGAGCGCCTTCATTATTTCTGGAACACTTAATCGTTTCGCGTCACTTATTAAAATCTTTTGAATATTGAACAGCAATTCAAAAGCTCGCGGAGACAGATAAGAGGCAACGCACAAGCTACAAAAGATAGACCAAGCCGTTTGTACGTCGAGATTATTTTCAAATTTCTGTAACGACTTGAGTATCGTATTTTGTACTTCTGGATTCGTGATATTGTTTTCACTGATAAGTCTCAACGACTGTGTCAGCATAAAAATGTCATCTGGATCCAATTTCGTAGGTAGCTGTGCCTCAAATACAACAGGTAGAGCTATCAACAGAGCGTCTCTCAATGGTGTACTATCCATTTTCTTCAATAATATAATTATATTGATTATATCCTGAAGAGCGGCGTCATTTACGTTTGCGCGAATCATTTGCAATAATGACTGAGTTAGAATGCAGTTGGCTGGAATCTTGAAATACGTCAACATTCTGAGACTGCTAATAATTTCATTTGTTTTCATAAATCTAACATTTCTATTTAACACTTCCCACAAACGTATAAAGCCTATATGCTGCTTGATACTTTGCAGATCTTCCCCCATATGTTTAGAAGCTTTAAATAATACAAATATTGTGTCGATAGCGTCGTGTACGGTCATATTTGTATAATTTCTCGCTGCCTTCTCTAATATTTCCATAGATTTGCACGCTGTCTTAATATCGGTGGATACATAGTTCTTTTCTATCGGTGATATACAATCTTCTAGCTGTGTATGATCTAAGAAACGTGTACATTCAATTAGAACGTTACGTTTACACGGAGAAATACGTGTGTGAGTGTGAGATATTCAGTTACCTGTCAAACTGGTACTGTAAACGCGCGCGACCTTCTGTATCGCGTGCAATGGTATAGCACCTATGTAATTCGATAGGACTGTCCACGTGCGTGCTGGTGGACACACGCGCAGAAATCCCTTTAGAGTCCCGTTCATTCTACCGATAACGAAAGCTGTTACTGCGTCGCAACAGTAATTATTCTGAAAATTACAAAATATTAATTGTATACCTATGTTTGTGCAACGTATGTTTGTGGAGTGCAATCATGCGTGTATTCTTAACGAAATTAAAATAGAAAGAAAGAAAGAAAGAATTTGTGTTAATTAAAAAGGAGACTGACAAAATGACAATTGATAGAGATAAGCCAAGTGTACCGTTGCTAAAATCAATGCAACTTGGGAAGACTGTTTGGGAAGACAATCTTGTTATTTAGGCCCTTGGCTAGTTTGGATCCTTGTCAACCCGAAGAGCATTGCAATAACACAATTTTGAAAGCAGATAGCAATCAATTAATTATTAGAGCCTCTGACTACGTCCGTTTGAAATACATTCTGATAAATTCACTGCACTTGAAGTGAAATAGGTATGTTTGAAATTTGGGCGAAGGGCGAAAAGGAAAGTTTAAATACGGTCCAATGAGGTAAATAAAAGACAAACCTTTTGTAAATTTGTAAATTTTTCGTAGACACGCGAACGTATTTGGAATATGTTATCCGAGATAGATTGCTATATATTAATATAATCGCTAATTGTGAATAACCGGCGCGTAATATCCAGTGGGAATGTACAGGTTAGAAACTCTTGAACATCGAGTTCTTTGCACTTACGCAGTTATCATTTATTTCTGTTAATCTGGTACCTTGAAAATTTATGAACAATATCAACGGCGCTATGGACCCAATACAGAATTAGTCAACGGGATAATAACTTGTTATTTTTAAATTGCGTTCATATGTATGTACATTACGTACACACGTACATATCAGCACATATGTACTGTACTGTACAATACAAATGCGTGCATTCATTCACATGGCTTTCAGCGCACCACGGACCTGCACGGACCACGGTCCGCACGGTCGTGTCTATCTATGGCCGCGTTCAGCAGACACAATTGTTGAGTTCGTCTTATCAACACAATACGTTGATTGGTTGGTTCTAAAAGTAAGAGCCAATCATGTTCGAATGCTATTGAGCGGTTTAGTCTGCTGAACGCGCCCTATGGCTTAGTTTACACCAATCACTTGATCACTTGATATTAAATAGTAAATAACTAGTAAATAAGTCTGATTATTGGCTGATCAGTTCAAATATACTATTTGATACGCGTATCAAGAGATCGGTGTAAACTAGGCCTGTGGTTGGTGAAATTGGCCCTTAACCGACGGTTAAAGTTAGCAGGATTGACCAATAGAAAGCAGGGTGGATTCATTTCTATTGGTCAATTCTGCTAACTTTAACCATCGGTTAAGCTAATGCTAGGTCTACAATGCGAGTCGTAAAGTCGTGAGTCGTAAGAATTGTCCAATCACAATTGAATTTGAGGAGAATAATCGACTGTGATTGGTCAATTCTTACGACTCAAGACTTTACGACTCGCATTGTAGACCTAGCATAAGAGCCACGCACGTTCGACTGCTACTCAGCAGCTTGGTCTGCTGAACGCGTCCAATGCAAAAAGTGAACAGATTTACTAGATTTCGACCAATAAACTCGTAGATATTCTAGTGAATTCTCTCACTTTTCGCATTTTCGCATTTTCACCTCGTGAAAAGATCTACGTAATAGGCCCCCCTGATGTCATAGCGCCCGATGTTGGAAACCATACGGGGGGTGGGGCTATATTTCTAGTGCAAATTAGTGCAAATCAGTGCAAATCTGCAAAGTTCAGCTCTGCATGGCTCAGCTGAGTCAGCTGGTTTTCAGCTCATTCGAATTAAACATGGCTCCCTGGACGAAAACATGACTCGTTGAAAATGAATAAGAATAAGCAAGTTGTCGTTGTTGATTCAACTGTGTGCAAGTTATTGAATCATTGCATCGTCCCTCACCGCGAGCTTGTTGGCTCTAATTAATCTTGGTTCCAAGTTCTAACTCGGTCGCTCTGTTCAAGTTAAAGTTCAAGTGCTACTTGCTACATGCTACATACGTGACGGCAACAGGCAACGAGGCAACATGACTAACGAGTGCGATCGTGATACACATACACGTGTGGCTAACGCCAACGATCCGACGATGCCGTCGTCGTTGTCATCGCTCGAGACGGATTTCGTCAACTTTCGTCCGCAAAAGGAGTTGGTGTACAATAAACTCTTGCCCTACGCGAGTGAGCTTGATGCGGAATCGCGGATGTGGCTCGCCGAGATCAAGGGAAACTTGGGACGTGCGGTCATGCTACGTGAGCTCATACCAGGATGCGTCTTTTGGACGAGCAGATTAAATTTGTGAGCGACGGAATCTCGCTCTTGGAAGCTCTAGAGATATCTTTTATACTTTTCTAGTATTTACGGAGTATTAAAAAAAGTCCACTTTTAAAAATGAAAAAACCATTTAGGATTTAGAAGACAGATAATACTCGTCTTGGATTTGCGAGTGAAAAGTGTCTGGTTGATTCACGAGTTGTGAAAAAGTAAGCTTGTGTTAGAGATAAAACTTGCGACTTGGAAATGTCAAGTATCGACCGTCTTGTTGTCAAATATCACTTTTGTGGGGGGATAAAAAATCAAATTAGAGATAGAACTAAGGAAGAGATTACGAATAAACCGGATAAGGAACTTTAAAAACCTTACAAATAGTACGTACATTATACATGTCAAACAATTTACATGTGATAAAAATATACAAAGATAGGATGGAACATAAAATCATGTTGAGTTAGGGAGAAAAAATTGATACAACACGTTAAGTATATAAATTTATTTTATATCGGAGATGGAAGCATTCTTCAAAAGAAAAAAAAATTAATTTTCTCTTTTCACGATAAACGGTGATTTGTTTTTTTATTTTTGCATGTATCCGTATCTTTGCTACATAACTTTATTCTAATTACTTTGCCTGTTGGTTTGTTGAAAGATGAACAAAAAATATTTGGATATATTCCAACACGAGATACGAGATATCTTGCATTTGTATTCTTCTAGAATTCTATCTCAATATTATATCTAAAATGATAAGAATTGAGTTATGTAAAAAAAAAAAAAAATAAAGACGGTTCTAAAAGTGCAAATTATCCATATTACTAATGTAGAAGATTCTATCTCTCTGATAAACTTAGCTTTTCGCTTTATATCAGTTATGTACTAATCGTTCAGTTGACTTGAGTACTGTCTGCCTTCTAATGTCCTTAATCTATTTTTTTTTTTTTTAATACTCTGTATTGTACCAATTTATTATGACATATTGGATTAAATTGTCTTTCAGATATATAGAACTATATGGGATGAAGTTCAGTAAAGAAGATCACATAGCGTTTGTGAAATTAATGTATGAGCTTGTTACCATATCAAATTTGGATACATGCCTCGTCAACAAATTTTCCGCCACATTGATCTTACTGTTAAAGTAAGTAAAATGGAAATGGAAGAATATACTGTCCATTAAGTGGACAGTTGTTACATTAAATATTGTCAAATAGATTTAAGAAAATTTCCCCAAAAAGTTATAGTTGATAAAAAGACAGTTTGTATATAATTTTAACATTGTAAGTTGTGTGATTAGGAAACCTATTCCATGAGAGAATGTACTTTATTCAGGCAGAAAGGCAAGATTCTGATCGTAGATATGTCTTTACTTTTCGGACAGAAACACAGCAAACATTGATACATGGTGTGGCATCAATTTACATTGTGTTTTAAACAATATGAAACACTGAAATGGAAATGTGGTAAAGACAATCTAATCAAAATGAACAGATTTCTTGCTGCAAAAGTTTTTTTCTTATGGAATAGAATTTATTTGATGTAATCCTTGGTTGATGTAATTTACCTTTTTTTTTTTTTTTTTTTTTTTCAGGAAAAAAAAATTAATCAGTCCAGACGACGTACAACTTCCATGGAGACCCTTATATGAGATTATAGCGCATTGTCTACGGCGCAATCCAATTGGAATATATCGTAACTCTTCATTGTTGAAAACTTTATTACATTGTGTGATTTATTCCGTAAAGATTTATTTCCCCGTAAGAACAATTCTTTTCTTAAGAAAAAGAAACATTCCCAGAATTCGGCACACGACTAATTTTATATCTCGCAACATTATTGTAACAGTTGAACGCTACGCAAGAAATATTAGATGAATTAAGACCAAAGCTCTGTCCTCACGATGGCGTAACAATGTGCACGAGCCTTCAGATTTTAGAGTGTTTTTTACCATTGCAACTATCTCCTGAGCATCATCCCCGCGGATATCGATTGTGGTTTGATGAATTTATGACCATGTGGAAGGTATGCCACAATGGTCCGCAATGGGAAAATGATATGATGTGTTTAATTGCAAGATTGGCGGCTTTTAATATCGGGTATATTGACTGGGAACCGCACG
This sequence comes from Temnothorax curvispinosus, assembly GCF_003070985.1. Classification (NCBI taxonomy): domain Eukaryota; kingdom Metazoa; phylum Arthropoda; class Insecta; order Hymenoptera; family Formicidae; genus Temnothorax; species Temnothorax curvispinosus. Next base: position 508,452 of record NW_020224012.1, on the reverse strand, counting down.
TTCCCTTCATGTTTACTAGATTTATACGGTGCCTAAATCTGCCAGTAACATATAAGCAGACGCCAAACACTTTGAATCATAAAATGGAAATGTCATCGATAAGTATGTGGATAGTAGCAACCTTGGTAAGATTATACATCACAACTTTATACATATATGTCACAACTGTACATGTTTATACATACATGTTTTATAGGGAAATGGTACAAGCACACAGATGTATTTGGAAAAATTCTTGAAAACTATAGAAACGTATTTTTATCCAGCAAATTTTGGGCGATGGGTGGGAAAGTTAAAGGAACTCCTTGTCAAACTTCCATATCATTTTATTATACGTTTACACGCGTACGTAAACATTTAATATATTT